>NW_025541705.1:208275-210775 GCF_017591435.1 Portunus trituberculatus
TTACCAAGCTACGTGCATTCTAGGCCCAAGTAACTCTAATAGCTCCCTTTAGGCCAGCACAACCATAGTTCACAGAGCTCAGGGAATGGCGTCCGTCTCCTCTATCCCTAGGAGCCCACTGCCTGACTACACCCATTCCAGGCCGTCTCCGGATCACCTTGCGACTACACGCTTGGAATTTTTGCGTGCAGTCTTCTCCCGCAATTTGTCAGCTAAAGTGACTGAGATCATGCTGGCCACCCTCTGGCCTTCTTCAACTCGACAGATCGGTCTCACTGGCGAGTTTTTCAGCGCAGCCCCGTGTCGGAGGCGTTGGTCTTTGAGTTTTTATTCTTTCTGGGACACGAGAAGGGTTGTTCGCAAGCTGCAATTGCAAACAATACTGCTGCATTGGCCGATCCTCTCAAGTACGAATAAAGTATCACACTTGATGCGAGATTAATGACTCTGCTCAAGCGGGGCCTTTTTCACTTCCATCTTCCTAAGAGAAATAAGGGTCCTCTCTGGCCCCTTCTAAAGGTGTTGGATTTCACTTCACTCATTTGACTGCGTACTAAGGCACCTAATGAGATGCTCCCCGATCGTCTCCCTGCTCAGTTTATCACTTGACCCTGCACAGTCAACACACTGGATTGGATTGGATTGGATTTTTCATTAGGCGACACAACAGCAAGGGTCATCCGGCGCCGCTACAAAATGTTAGAAAAACTAACTAAAAGCTATTAAAAATAACGAAATTAGAAATAACAAAAAATACAATAAATAAATAAAACACTTAAAATAAAGATTATAAAATAATGAAATAATATTCAGAGATTGAGGAGAAGGCCAGCTTCCCCAAAGTATCCAAGGACATCATGGACAGGGACCAGACACGCTCGTCCGAGGACCTTAGAGATAATATTCACTACCATCTCTACCGCGACACCGGTAAAGTTACCGATGTCGTAAGTCTATCAAACTAGGAACTCAACCATTATATGCCGCACCGTTAGTGGTACCAGGAAGTCATCACATTAGGGTTAAGGTTCCCTGGTCAATAGGTATCGTTGCGTAAAGTAAATGAGACCTATTCGCAATCGCGCCAAAACAATCTGGTTAAGACGATGTATGTCCAGTGATGGAGAACGGAAGTGGTGATCTCTCCCATTTCCGAGGTGGCAACCCCCGTTTGCTACCTCCTCTGACAACTTGCAAAAATCGTCGGATGAATACATTGGAATACATCTCGAAACAGGACAGGGGCAGGGGATGGAGCGTGACTTGCCGCCTATTTAGCAAGGCGATCTGCCTGCTCATTCCCGGGAACACCAACATGACAAGGGACCCAGCAGAACCCAACACGATATCCTCTTTTCGTAAGCAGATATAGCTACTCCAAAGCTGATAAAACCAATGGATTAAGGGAAATAATAAAGGAGAGAACAGTAAGAGCACTGCGAGAATCACTAAAAATTGTAAAAGATGAAACTGGGAGAGTAAAAATGATCTGTAAAGCAACGACTATGGCAGACAGCTCCGCAGTAAAGACAGACGCCACTGAAGCAAGGCTACCAGATCGGTAGAAGGAGGAAAAAAAACACACTAAACCCAACACCTTCATTGAATTTGGAACCATCAGTAAAGACAGGGATGGTACTAGAATGGGTACAATAGTGTTCTAAAAACCGTGTGTGGGACAGAGCTTGCGGGAAATCCTTCATGTCATCCATGGCAGGAGACCATAACGAGACAACGGGAAGCTGCCAATAACCAACTCGAAGGAGTCGGAAAGAATAGACAAGAGTGGGGACGATGGCTAAATCCGTCATGAGGGAGGCAACTCAAAGACCAAAAGCTTTAGGGAGACATACGCTTGCGAACGCGATTCCCGTAATACTGGCACACAAGGGACTGAATCAGGAAGACCTTGAATGCAGAACCAACATCGGAGCAGCGAACACTGGCGCCAGAGGTCGAGCGGCCAAAAACCAGCATTCACTAGTAGGCTAGGAATTGCAGATGTCCGAAATGCACCCGTAGCCAAGCTGACCACAGCATGATGCACGGAGGCAAGCACGCATAACCATGTCTCCATTGCAGAGCAATAGATCTCAGAACAGTATTCCAGCTTTGGAAGGATAAGTGTACGGTGAAGAAGCAGTAAAGTGTCCCTGTCCGTGCCCCAAGAGGTGTGCCTTAAAACCCAAAGAAAGGATAATGCCTTCCTACAAGAAGCCTTAAGAGAACGAAAATGGGGAACCCAGGTTAGACGGTTGTTAAACACAAGGCCAAGATATCGAGTCGCTTCCAGACATGAGAGGCGTCTATTGGCTAGGTATAAATCGGGATCTGGATGGATACCATGGTTACAACAAGAGTGCATGGCTACGGTCTTCGAGGTGGAGAAGCGAAAACCGTATATATTGGCCCAACTATTGACCGCCCCCCCAGATGGGAACCACCTCCTCGTGGTTGGGGGGCTTTTGTGTCCCTGTGACCTGGCGAGCTAGGCTAGAGG
>NW_025541705.1:215775-265775 GCF_017591435.1 Portunus trituberculatus
GCTGTTATGTGGCTTATGAACATGTAGCATCTCTTCCCCCTTGCCGGCTCTGGTTTCAAAACAGAACTTCTCCACTCTCGCAATATTTCGGACAGTGAAACGGACTACATCCCAACCAAATATTTTAGACCACCATTCAGAGAGTTCAGTTCCTTAAGTCCGCCAGATCCCGCCTATACGTTGGTTTGTGGCGTACTACAAAAATGGGCGCGGGAATTTTATACATGCCTCCTGGTACCTGTCAAAAGAGATCGGCATGATTCCTGAGGAAAACCTCAAGAAATATGATAAGGGGGTGCTAGTGCGAGCAAAAGATAACATGCAGGCAAGGATGTTGCAACATCTACCATGTCCTTCTGACAGCATGTTTGAGACTATAAAGCCACATCCCACCTTTAATTACAATAAAGATTGTGTGTACAGTCAGGATCTTTATGAATTCCCTTATGAGGAAATACTAGCAATGTGTCCTAGCTCAGTCCAAAAGGTGACAAAGATGAGGAACTCCTCCAACATGGTCCTTCTCACCTTTTTGGTTCCACCCTTCCTGACCGTGTTAATATCGGACCTATTAATCTTAGGGTGAGGCGTTTTGTTTCTCGTCCTCTTCAGTGTTTCTCATGCTATGTACGGTCACGGCAAAAGCTCATGCAAAGGAAGCTTCTCGATGTGGTAATTGCTCTGCACTAGACTCACATTCTGAGGAGCATTGCAATGCTGCAGCTTATTGTTTCATTGCCGTGATGCTCACCAGGCACGTTCCAGGCAATGCCCTAGGTATAACCTGGATTAGGACATTCTACAGCTTGCAAACAGTCAGTTCATCAGCCTTGGTAGTGCCCGCCGCGAACTCCTCTACCGCCAGAAGGACGGTACTGGTGCGACATCCTATGCTTCTTTGGCCGCTCGCTCTTCAGTTGAGTCTGCAGGTCCGAAGACAACTTCAGCTTCCTCTCGCTCTGTTGGGGCGGTTGGTCCTGTTCATCTGACTAATAGGTTTGCCCTTTTGTCCGACGACTCAGTTGAGTCACCTGCAAGAAGCGACGAGAATAATACGGACTTGACTAAAGTAACCCATATGGTAGATGTCCATTTGCCACCTATATCTCCTAAGCCTTTGAAAGGCCTGACCAAACGGCACCGTGGCTCTGCGGAGTCGATCGATTTAGCTCAGCCTAAACAATCTAAGGTTTCTCCCGGTGCACGTGACCGTGAGTCCTCCAGGGACCGATCTGCAATGGTAGCTCCAGTTGTTTTTTTCCAGCCTTCTGTGACGCCCTCTGTCTCAGATCGGGCTTCTTGTGTTGATGACGGTCTTAGCATGGAGACGTCCGATGATATTGTCACAGACGTCCCTCGTGGACCCACTGTATCGGAAGTTGCAGTCCTGCCTGATCCACCGAGGACCGGTAGAAGTGATGATGGTTCGCATTATCCTCCGATAGGCCGAAAGGCTGCGGTCCAACGACCAGGCACATCACAACTCCCGGTGTCTTCTCGTCGTTTGATTATTTCTAGTCAGGTCAGTCACGGGCAGCCTCAAAAAGCTCGCCCTTCCACTCCACCCAAGCTTCTACAGTGGAACTGTAGAGGCCTTCGCGTCTCGTGGGGGAAACTCCGAGCTTTACTGTCGGAGTTCTCTCCAGCCTGTGTAGCTCTGCAAAAGACTATGCTTGGTGATAGTACTTATTCTAGTCCTCCTGGCTATCGTGCCTTTTTTAGCACTCCTTTCCCCGAACAGGGCCACCACGGTGGCACATCTATGCTAGTCCGTCAAGACATACCTATTGTCCCCTTGCAACTCAACTCTTTCAATTCAGGTGGTTGCTGTTAAGGTTTTTATGGAACGATCCTAAACTATTTGCAGTTTATATCTTCCTCCTCGGCTTCCTGTCTCCAGGGGTTAGCTTGACGGCCTGGTGCGTCAGCTGACTCCGCCTTTCCTTTTATTGGGAAATTTTAACGGCCATCACTCATTGTGTGATGATGGTGCTAGTAATCCTCGTGGTGTTTTAGTCGGTTCTTTTATTGAGGATGAGGGATTGGGAGGTTTTAAATTCTGGGGATGTTACACAATTCCACAGTCCTACTGGGACTTTTACAACTATCGATCTTTCTCTCTATACATCTAATTCTTTCCTTAATTTTAATTGGCGGTTCCTACTGGATTTACACGGTAGTGACCACTTTCATATTATTAATGGAATCTATGAGCTCTGAGCCACAGTCCCGGCCCCCACGCTGGATTTTAGACAAGGCAGATTGGACTCGATTCACAGACCTTAGCTCTTTTATCCGTCCGTTGACTGACTTTTCTACTTGTGCTGAGGCTGTTGATTATTTTGCCGATTTTATACGTTCAGTAGCACTTCAGACAATCCCTAAGACGTCCGGTCGCTTTACTAAGCGTCCCGTTCCTTGGTGGAACGCAGCATGCACTGAAGCGGTGAAAGAGAAACGGGCAGCTTTCTCTCGTCTCCGGCGACATCGTGGGGACCCGCAGTGTCTGGAAGCTTTTCGGCGCTGCCGAGCTCGAGCCGCCGCGTTTTGAAAGAGGCACAAAGAGCCTCTTGGAAAGCTTATGTCTCTTCCATTAACGCCCGCACCCTCTTACGGATGTCTTTAACAAAGTCCGCCGAATTGCTGGGAAGTATTCTGCTCCTTCCCCACCAGTTTTGTTGTCTGCTGGGCGAACGGTGGCAGACCCTAGGACTGTCGCCGACCTCTTCGCAGAGCACTTTGCCAGTGTTTCCCGGAGGCATCCTGCAGCCCGGGCGCACGTCACCGCCAGAGAATGGAATCTCTCGGCATAAATTTTTCTTCCACAGGAGGGGAGTCTTATAATGTCCCTTCTCTGCCTCCGAGTTGCGGACTGCTTTGTCCCAGTGTCATGACTCTTCTCCTGGCCCAGATGATATTCCTTATGCCTTCTTGCGCCACATGTCTGACAGTGCTTTTAACTTTTTATTAAATCTTTATAATATGATTTGGCATACCGGTGACTTTCCAACTTCTTGGGCTGTGGCAGTGGTTCTCCCATTTCCGAAGCCTGGGAAAGATAATCTTCAGGCTACGAACTATCGTCCTATATCGTTGACGTCCTGCATTTATAAAGTATTAGAAAAGATGGTAAATGTAAGACTCATGTGGTACTTGGAGAGGGGAAGTACTTGTCCTCGGTACAGTACGGCTTCCGAAAGATGAGGTCTACTACAGATGCTCTTTTATCCCTAGAGTCTTATATTTGTGAGGCCTTCGCTAATCACCACCATCAAGTAACAGTGTTTTTTTGACCTGGAGAAGGCCTACGACACGGTTTGGTGTCATGGCATTTTACAGTCTTTGTTTAATTATGGCCTTCGTGGTCACTTTCCTATTTTTATTCAGCAGTTTTTATCCAGACGTCTTTTACGGGTTCGAGTGGGGAGTGTTCTCTCTCTGAGGCTACTGCTCTAAATGATGGTGTCCCACAGGGAAGTATTCTTAGTGTTACAATATTCACAGTCGCCATTAATTGTGTTATTGATACTCTCCCAGATGGCATTCATAGCTCCTTATATGTTGATGATTTATCCTAGCATAGCTAGGATGTCACTGATTTAGCGCAAGCTCCAACTGGTGACCAATAGGGTGTCCAGTTGGGCCAACATGAATGGTTTTCGATTCTCCACCTCCAAGACGGTAGCCATGCATTTTTGTCGCAACCGTGGTGTCCATCCAGACCCAGATTTATACCTCGCCAATAGACGCTTCTCATGCGTGGAGGCGACTCGATATCTTGGCCTTTTATTTGACAACCGTCTCACCTGGGTTCCCCATTTCCTCTCTCTTAAGGCGTCTTGTCGGCAGGCATTATCCCTTCTTCGGGTTTTAAGTCACACCTCTTGGGATGCGGACAGGGTCACGTTGCTGCTGCTTCACCGCACACTCATACTTCCCAAGCTGGAATATGGCTGTGAGATCTACTCATCCGCAACGGATGCACGACTACGCACGCTTGACTCCGTGCATCATGCTGGGGTCCGCTTGGCTACAGGTGCATTTCGGACATCTCCGATACCTAGCTTTCTAATGGATGCAGGTTTCTGGCCGCTCGACCTCCGGCGCCAGTCTTCGATGCAGGCAAATGTCACTCGACCGAGTCTCCCTAAACCTTTTGGCCTTAGAGTTGCAAATCTCATGGCGGAGTTATCTTTCGACCCCACTCCTGTGTACTTTTTCCGGCTTCCACGAGTCGGTTATTGGCAGCTTCCTGTTATCTCAATATGCCCTGCCATGGATGGCAAGAAGGATTTTCTGCCAGCTCTGTCCCACACACGGTTTTTAAAACACTTCTTTATGCATTCTTATGATATCCCTGTTTTTACTGATGGTTCCAAATCCGACGCAGGCGTTGAATTTAGTGTGGTTTCCCCTCTTTTTATCGGTGTGGCAGCCTTCCTTCAGTGGCATCCGTCTTTACTGCGGAGCTGTCTGGCATAGTCCTAGCTTTACAAATAATTTTTACTCTACGATTTCTTTTAAACCCTTTTTGTTTTAATTGAATAGTTTGATGCGGCGCCATATGACCTCCGCTGTTGCGGCGCCTAACACCAAATCCTCCTCCTCCTCAGTTTTCTTTGATCTAAATTTTAAGGGAAACTTCTATATTTATGATTTTTTTTCAGTATGCACTTACTGTAATCATTTACTTATCAAGTTTTTATAATTATTTCATTGTATTCTTATTTACAATTATATTAATGTAATTAGTACAGCACTTTATTCATTTTATTGTGTAAATTATCATTATTATATCTTAATTATTATGAAAAGTGTACTTAGTATAATTTCATATTTTATTTTCCCCTGATACACTTATGTTCTTGTGAAGTACTCTTGTACTAATATTATTCAATTTCACAGAGTAAGTGCTTAGCACTTAACCTGTCTGTGACTCAAGCAATCGTCTGTTTACGTACGAGTACACACACAGCACACCTGTATGTGGTCCAACACAATTCCTTTGGAGTGGTAACTATATATATAACATTTTTCTGTATGTTTTTACGTAGTGGTAAATCTTATCATAAACAAATTGTCACAATGTCTGACCTTGTTCCTACTACAACAACTACTATATATCATATATATATATATATATATATATATATATATATATATATATATATATATATATATATATATATATATATATATATATATATATATATATATATTTGCCAAGGGCAAAAAGAAAGTTAGATAAAAGCCCACTTGAGCGCTGGCTCTCCAAAGAGTTCAAAAGTGCCAAAACCGTCAGCCAGAATTAGGAAGCAAATGCCTCAATACCTCCCTCTTAAAAGAAGACAAGTGTATATATATATATATATATATATATATATATATATATATATATATATATATATATATATATATATATATATATATATATATATATATATATATATATATATATATATATATATATATATATATATATATATATATATATATATATATATATATATATATATATATATATATATATATATATATATATATATATATATATATATATATATATATATATATATATATATATATATATATATATATATATATATATATATATATATATATATATATATATATGAACGTGTGTGTTGGTGTAGCTCTAGGTGTATTATAGTACTTTGTAGGTCAAAATGAGCCCATCTTTACCACAAAAATAATCTGGAACCACTTTCCGCGATACCTGTAAAGACAAAGATGGATTAGATATTTTCTCTCTCTCTCTCTCTCTCTCTCTCTCTCTCTCTCTCTCTCTCTCTCTCTCTCTCTCTCTCTCTCTCTCTCTCTCTCTCTCTCTCTCTCTCTCTCTCTCTCTCTCTCTCTCTCTCTCTCTCTCTCTCTCTCTCTCTCTCTCTCTCTCTCTCTCTCTCTACCCTCGTCCAGTAGTTTCTTTCCTCCAGGCAAGCAAGGTAAGGCTCCAGTTTGTCTTTGTAAGCCTCGACAATCACCAGGTTTTCCTTTCTCATCACGATCACCACCAAACCACCTCGGAAAGGAGGAGCAGAAGGTGAGGTGCACAAAGGGTGAACTAGAGTAATCGGAACTAAGAAACAGCAAAATATTAACCCGTTCCATATTTTTTTCTTTTTTTTCAACTTATGTTGCAGAAGGTTTTGCTGGAGTATTGGTATTGTGATTACTGCTGCTGCTGCTGCTACTCATACTACTACCACTACTTCTACTACTACTACTACTACTACTACTACTACTACTACTACTACTACTACTACTACTACTACTACTATTACTTCTACTACCAATAATACTACTATTATTACTTCTACTACTAATATTACTACTACTTTTGCAGTAGGGAGGCGGCGGATAAGATGAATAAGGCGGTTAGTGTGGGATTGGGCAGACGTGCACGCGTAGGTTCGAATCCCACTCAGTACCACCTTGAAGTTATGCCATTTGTCAAGTGATTAAAAGTTAGCTACATGTCACCATGATACCCAGGTTCTAGGCGGTTACACCAGAGATGAGCTTGGGTGGTGATATGGACCCTAATATTATGAGTATCACTACAAATAATATTACCCGCGCCACTAATGGGTGGAAGCTGAACACCGCTTCCTATACATGATTTTCAAGTATACCTAAAGGCGCTATAAACATAGAGTAAAAAAAAAAAAAAAAACTACTACAACTACTTTTTAATTATGATTATATGTGTGGAATGTCAATAGTAATAGTAATAACAATAATAATAATAAAAATAATAATAAGAATAATAATAAGAAGAAGAAGAAGAAAATGATAATGAAAATAATAATAATGAATAATAATAATAACAATAATAATAATAATAATAATAATAATAATAATAATAATAATGATAATAGAAAAAAATGATAATAGTAATAATAAAAATAATAAATAATAATAATAGTAATAATAACAATAATAATAATAATAATAATAATAATAATAATAATAATAATGATAATGATAATAATATTCACAGTAATAACAATAATATTCATTGTAATAATACCCACACCAGATGGGAACCGCCTTGTCGTGGTGAGGGGGCTTGCGTGCTCCTGTGACCTGGCGAGCTAGGCTAGAGGGAGCTTAGGCCCCTGCTCCGCCCTTCCCAGGGGGAGTGGGCTACCCATGCTAGTAAGGTCGCCAGTGAGGGGCCAGACTAAATGGTTCCTACGCAAGCTGCCAGAGGACCAGCGGAGCCACCCGCTGAAGGGATCGCCCTATAGGGGCCGTCCTGTGCTGTATGGTTGGGTGTCCAGGCTGGGATGCTTTGGGAGGGGGGGTCTCAGCTCTGTCGTGGACAAACATTCATATCATGTGGGGCCTTTTTTTTAAAACGACTGGTCCGCATGGGGACGAGGTACCCCGTCCACGCCAGCCAGCGCTCGCTCCCATTGGAGTCCTAGTAGGTGGTCACCCTTGCCCCTGGAACTAATCTCTTGTGTAACATTATACCTATGGTCAAACACAAAAAAATATCAGGTTCTCGTGAGGTGGCTGACCTGGCCCGCGAGACGTCATCTTCAGGCCTGAGTAATGAGGAGTATTCCCCTCCACAAGTGCCTCTCACAGTAGTTTCCTGGTCTGGGAGTGCTTCTGAGGGACGCATCTCTGCTGGTTTGGACTCCTTTTTGATAGTAAATGTAAATCCATCTTTTTCTTATCACGCCTTGCACTCCCTTCTCAAGGCATATGGCACGGTTCTCCATATTCGAATTGTTTATAATAATGACTTTCCGTCTAATCGCTGCTCTGTGACGTTTCTGTCATGTGATGAAGCGCGTTTGGCTTTAGAACATGTGGCATCCCTGCCTCTTGCTGGCTCTGGGTTTAAGACAGAACTTCTCCACTCTCGCAATATTTCAGACAGTGACACGGACTTCATCCCAAATCTCTTTGACCACCATTTAAAAAATTCAGTTCATGAAGTCCGCCAGATCCCGCCTCCTCGTTGTTTTGTGGCGTACTATAGAAATGGGCGTGGGAATTTCATCCATGCCTCCCGGTACCTTGCACAAAGAAATCAGCACGATTCCTGAAGAAAATCTGAAGTGCGGTAAGGGGATGCTCGTGCGAGCTAAGGATGTCAAGCAGGCGAGGATGTTGCAACATCTCCCATGCCCTACTGACAGCATGTTTGAAACCGTAAAGGCTCATCCCATCTTTAATTATAGTAAAGGTTGTGTGTACAGTCAGGATCTTTATGAATTTCCTGAGGAGGAAATACTAACTAGGTGCCCTAGCTCTGTCCGTAAGGTGACAAAGATGAGGAATTCCTCTAACACGGTCATTCTCATCTTCTTTGGTTCCACCCTCCTGACCGTATTCATATCGGTCCCATCAATCTTAGGTTAAGACGTTTTATTTCCCGCCCTTTTCAGTGTTTCTCGTGCTACGGGTACTCTCATGGTAATAGCTCCTGCAAGAAAGCTTCTCCATGTGGTAATTGCTCAGCATTAGACTCACAAACTGATGAGCATTGTAATGCTGCTGTTTATCGTTTCCATTGCCGCGATGCTCACCAGGTACGTTCCAGGCAATGCCCAGGATATTTTACAGCTTGCTAACAACCAGTTCATAAGCCTTGGTAGCGCCCGCCGCGAACTCCTTTACCGCCAGAAGGACGGTACTGATACCGGTCCGGTACCGGTACCGGTCCTCTGATGACCGGTAGAAGTGATGATGATTCGTATCACTCACCGGTAGGCCAACGACCCAGCACATCTCAAATCCCGGTGTCTTCTCGTCGGTTGATTATTTCTAGTCAGGTGGGTCAAGGGCAGCCGCTTCAAAAGGCTCGCCCGTACACTGCACCTAAATAGTCATCTTCAAGCTTCTACAGTGGAACTGTAGAGGCCTTCGCGCCTCGTGGGGGGAACTCCGAGTTTTACTGTCGGAGTTCTCTCCAGCCTGTGTAGCTCTACAAGAGACTATGCTTGGTGATAGTACTTATTCTAGTCCTCCTGGCTATCGTGCCTTTTTTAGCACTCATTTCCCTGAACAGGGCCACCACGGTGGCACAGCTATCCTAGTCCGTCAAGATATACCTGTTGTCCCCTTGGAACTTAACTCTCCCCTTCAGGTGGTTGCTGTCAAAGTCTTTCTGGGACGATCCTACACTATTTGTAGTCTCTATCACCCTCCTCGGGTTCATGTCCCCAGAGGAGATATTGCTAGCCTAATTCACGAGCTGACTCCGTCTTTCCTCTTGTTGGGAGATTTTAACGGCCATCACCCTTTGTGGGATGAAGGTGCTTGCAATCCTCGCGAGGTTTTACTCGCTTCTATTATTGAGGATGAGGGATTGGAGGTTTTAAATACTGGTGATGTTATACATTTCCGCCGTCCTACTGGGATTTTTACAACTCTTGATCTTTCTCTCTGTACATCTAATTCTTTCCTTGATTTTAATTAGCGAGTCCTACCTCATTTACACGGTAGTGACCACTTTCCTATTTTAATAGAATCTGTGAGCTCTGAACCACAGTCACGTCCCCCGCACTAGGTTTTAGACAAAGCAGATTGGCCGCGATTCACAGACCATAGCTCTTTTATCCGTCCGTTGGCCGACTTTTACACTTGTTCAGAGGCTGTAGATTATTTTACTAATTTTTTACATTCAGCAGCGCTTCAGAACGTCCGGTCGTTTTATTATGCGTCCCGGTCCTTGGTGGAACGCAGCATGCACAAACGCTGTGAGAGAGAAACGGGCAACTTTCTCTCGTCTCCGGCGACATCGTGGGGACCCGCAATGTCTGGAAGCTTTTCGACGCTGCCGAGCTTGAGCCCGCCGCGTTTTGAAGGAGGCACAAAGAGCCTCATGGAAAGCTTATGTCTCATCCATTAATGTTCACGCCCCTCTCACGGATGTATTCAATAAAATCCGGCGAATTGCTGGGAAGTATCCTGCACCTTGCCCGCCAGTCTTGTTGTCTGCTGGGCAAACGGTGGCAGATCCTAAGACTGTCGCCGACCTGTTTGCGGAGCACTTTGCCAGTGTCTCCCGGAAGAATTCTACAGCCCCAGGCGCACGCCACTGCCAGAGAATGGAATCTCTCGGGCTCAAGTTTTCTTCCACTGGAGGGGAGACTTTTAATGTCCCCTTCTCTGTCTCTAAGTTGCAGACCGCTTTGTCCCAGTGTCATGACTCTTCTCCTGGTCTAGATGATATTCCTTATGCCTTCTTGCACCTCTAAGAGGGAGATATCGAGGCATTTCCTCCCCTAATTCTAGCTAACGGATTTGGCACTTTTTGAACTCTTTGGAGAGCCAGCGCTCAAGTGAGCCTTTTTCTAACTTTCTTTTTTTTGCCCTTGGCTGGCCCTCTTATTTAGCCTTTATAATATGATATGGCATGCTGGTGATTTTCCATTTTCTTGGGCTATGGCAGTGGTTCTCCCATTTCCGAAGCCTGGGAAAAATAATCTTCAGGCTACGAACTACCGTCCTATATCCTTGACATCCTGCATTTGTAAAGTGTTAGACAAGATGATAAATGTAAGACTCATGTGGTACTCGGAGAGGGGGAAGTACTTGTCATCGGTACAATACAGCTTCCGAAAGAAGAGGTCTACTAGTGATGCTCTTTTATCCCTAGTAACAGTTTTTTTTTTTTTTGACATGGAGAAAGCCTACGACACATCTTGGTGCCATGGTATTTTACGTTCCTTGTTTGATTTTGGCCTCCGTGGCCACCTTCCTATTTATATTCAGTAGTTTTTATCCAAACGTCTTTTACGGATTCAAGAGGCTACTGCTTTAACTGATGGTGTCCCACAGGGAAATATTCTTACTGTTACGCTATTCTCAGTCGCCATAAATGGTGTTATTGATACTCTTCCAGATGGCGTTCACAGCTCCTTATATGTTGATGATTTATATATTTCTTTTTCTGCCGCTAGGATGCCACTGATCTAGCGCAAGCTACAAATGGCAATCAATAGGGTATCCTGTTGGGCCAACATAAACAGTTTTCGTTTCTCTACCTCCAAGACCGTAGCCATGCATTTTTGCCGCAACCGTGGTGTCCATCCAGATTTATTATACCTAGCCAATAGACGCCTCTCCTGTGTGGAGGCGACTCCATATCTTGGCCTTTTGTTTGACAACCGTCTCACCTGGGTTCCCCATTTCCGTTCTCTTAAGGCGTCTTGTCGGCAGGCATTATCCCTTCTTCGGGTTTTAAGTCACACTTCTTGGGGTGCGAACAGGGACACCTTGCTGCTTCTTCACCGTACACTTATACTTCCCAAGCTGGAATACGGCTGTGAGATCTACTCATCCGCAACGGATGCACGGCTGCCTGCGCATGCTTGACTCCGTGCATCATGCTGGGGTCCGCTTGGCTACGGGTGCATATCGGACATCTCCAATACCTAGCCTACTAGTGGATGCTGGTTTCTGGCCGCTCGACCTCCGGCGCCAGTCTTTGATGCTCCGGTGTTGGTTTCGAACCCACCGTCTTCCTGATTCTGTCCCCTGTCTGTCAATATTGCGGGACTCGTGCTTGCAGGCATATGTCACTCAACCTAGTGTCCCTAAACCTTTTGGCCTTCGAGTCGCAAATATCATGGCGGACTTATCTATCGAGTTGGTTATTGGCAGCTTCCTGTTGTGTCATTATGCCCTCCTATCATTAATAGCAAGAAGGATTTTCCACCAGCTCTGTCCCACTCACGGTTTTTAGAACACTTTTTTACCCATTCTGATGATACTCCCGTTTTTACTGATGGTTCCAAATCCGACGCAAGCGTTGGATTTAGTGTGGTTTTCCCCTCGTTTTATCGGTCTGGCAGTCTTTCTTCAGTGGCATCCGTTTTTACCGCGGAGCTGTCTGCTATAGATCATTTCTACTCTCCCGGTTTCGTCTTTTACAATTTTTAGTAACTCGCAGTGCTCTCACTGCTCTATCTTCTTTTATTTCCCTTCACCCACTGGTTTTATCAGCCCTGGAGTGGCTCTATTTTCTTACCAGAAGAGGATATCGTGTTGGGTTCTGTTGGGTCCCTGGTCACATAGGTGTTCCCGGGAATGAACATGCAGATCGCCTCGCTAAAGAAGCAGCGAATTCCGCTTCATCTCCTGCCCCTGTTCCATTTCGAGATGTATTTCACTCTATCCATGTGGCGGTTGCAGCATTATGGCAGAGGAGATGGCTAACAGTGGTCGCAACCTCGAAAATGGGAGAGATCACTACTTCCACTATCCCTCAGTGGACATACTCCCATGTCCGGGATCGCCGTGCATAGACTTTATTGGCGCGACTGCGCATAGGTCACACGTAACTTACACAAAGGTACCTGTTGACCAGGGACCCTCAGCCTTTCTGTGAAGACTGCCTGGTGCCGCTCACCGTGCGGCACCTGCTGGTGGAGTGCCCTAGTTTGATTGAGTTACGACACCGCTACCTCTACCGGTGTCACGGTAGAGATAGCGGTGTCTACAATATCTCACAGGTGCATGGACCAGCATGTCTGGCCCCAGGCCATGATGTTTACAAGTACCTGGGAGAAGCTGTGCTTCTCCCCAATGTGTGAATTTTATTTCCTTTTATTATACGTGTTTTTAATGTTTTATTTAATTTTATTGTAGTTTTAGTATTTCTAGAGACCTTTGATTTTATTGTTTTTAACTGATTTTAGTTTTCATAAACTACAGTATAAATAAAATATCGTAGCGGCGCCATATGACAGTTGATGTTGCGGCGCCTAAAATTAAAATCCAATCCAATTCCCACGAGTTGGTTATTGGCAGCTTCCGGTTGTCTCTTTATGCCCTCTTACCATTGATGGCAAAAAGGATTTTCCACCAGCTCTGTCCCACACACGGTTTTTAGAACACTTTTCTACCCATACTGATGACATCACTGTTTTTACTGATGGTTCCAAATCCGACGCAGGCGTTGGGTTTAGTGTGGTTTTCCCCTCTCTTTATCGGTCTGGCAGCCTTCCTTCAGTGGCATCCGTCTTTACCCTGGAGCTGTCTGCCGTAGTCTTTGCTTTGCAGATAATTTCTACTCTCCCGGTTTCGTCTTCTCCCTTAACCCATTGGTTTTATCAGCCCTGGAGTGGCTATATCTACTTACCAGAAGAGGATATCGTGTTGGTTTCTCTTGGGTCCCTGGTTACGTAGGTGTTCCCGGGAATGAACACGCAGATCGCCTGGCTAAAGAGGCAGCAAGTCGCGCTCCCTCTCCTGCCCCTATTCCGTTTCGAGATGTATTTCATTTTATTCGTTTGGCGGTTGCTGCAGTTTGGCAGAGGATGTGGCTAATGGGGATCGCCACCTCGAAAATGGGAGAGACCACTACTTCCTCTATCCCTCACTGGACATACACACATATCCGGGACCACCGTGCACAGACTTTACTGGTGAGACTGCGAATAGGTCAAACGTATGTTAAGGCCCGCTCGTAACTTACTCCACTACCATCACCTCCTCCGCTTGCTACCTCGTTCGCCACATCTTCACCTCCCCTTTCCACGTCACCGTCTCATGAACCTTCCACGCCACCGTCTCATGAACCCTCCACGTCACCTTCTCATGAAGCCCCGCTACTGTCCCGAAGTTGGATTCACGCGGCCCCATTCGACTTAAGCGGAAGTGTTATGCAAGCTCTCGGCTTTCTGGAAGTCAGTCGAGGTCAAATCCTCAACCAGTGAACACAACGCCTCTTGGACTACCGCGGGATCCACCTCACCCAGCACTTCACTGCGACACCTCATAAGTATCACTTCCCATCGTCCGTTTTTTCCACATTGCCTCCATATAGGATTAGTATTATTGTTAGGTATTAAGTTGGGTTCTTTGTTATATTTATTTATGTGTTATATGTATATGTGTATGTCATTTTCATGTGTTTCATGTTATATCTATGTGTATGTAAGTTTCATTGTCATTGGGTTATTAAATAGCTTTTTAATTGTCCCCTTTGCATATCCTTACCAGTTGAACCTGCAGTGTTTCTTTTTTATTGTTATTGTTCACCGGCTCCCTGATGCCAATCTTACCCATTTAATCGGTGAACAAAACAATTGGCGACCGTGACAGGACCATTATGACCCATGTTCAGTGTTCCATTTTTCCAGTGACTTTTTTTCTGTGATTACATTATCTTTTCTTATGTGTTTCTGCGGTGTTGTGACTTTGATGTGTTTTTTTTCTGTGACTTACACTGCGTGTGGTTTAAATTTACCTTTGTGCGATCAAAGTGGCTCCCTTTGGGTTAAAAGTGCTTTATGATTTTCATTGGTATCGCATAGCAGTGGTAGAGCAGGAAACCAGGTAGAAAGGCGTGTTCATCGATAGCACTTATCTCTCTATTTTTTGGCACATAGGCAGGTGTGTAATAAGTGTTATCCAAGTGTTGGGATCATCATATGTTCATGCGAACCTTCAATCCCCTTACTTCGCCGATCATTTTTCTCCCTAGTTAGAATTGGCCATTTTAACTAGTCTCTCAGACTAATCCGCCTCCTTATCAATAACAAGTCTCAATACAATTCGCTCCTCACTCTCAAGTCTCGTAACTAGAGTAATCCGGATCCCTCTCAATGCCGTAATTCTCTAGTTTACCCCCTCATTAGTTATTGTACTCATAAGTGTTTACTTAAGTATAATCTAGGTAATTTCCAAGGTTGCCTTTATTATCACTCTGCCAAGTTCCTCACATAAGTAATTCGCTTATCATTTTTGTTGTTGTTTGTTTAACATCTATTTAATATGGCTTGCGCTCAGTTTACCGTTCAAGATTTTTGTGCTGACCCTTCTCTGGAACAACTTAAAGGTGCTAATATAAAGAAAGGCCAGTGGAAAGCCATCGCTAAACATTTTGATGTTCACATCACGTCTCAGATAACTAAAGAGGTCGTTATGAATGTAGTTGTTGAACATCTAGTGCAGGTCAGTTATTAGGAAATGCCATAGTAGAGTTAGCTCCCATGTCAGCAGCCTCTACGAGGACTATAATACACAGTCCCCAGGAAGAACAGGATAAGAGTAGGATAAGTCAGTGGGAAATTGAAAAGCTTAGACTAGAATTCCGGCTGCAGGAATAACAAATGCAACTACAGGCAGAAAAAGAAAATAAAGAGAGAGAATTTCAGTTACAACTTAAAAGGCAGGAGAAAGAATTAAAAAATCAGGAGTTAACCCTACGAAATGACGCTAAGTTTAGAGGGGAAGAAATAGATATAAAGAAAAAGTTAGCTAGCTTTAATCCTGCTGCAGCTGCTCCGCTAGTTCCCCGTTTCGATGAATCTGATGTTGACGGGTCATTTCGCGCTTTTGAGATCATTGCTAATAGGAATAAATGGCCCAAGGATCAGTGGGTGTCTCTCCTTGTCCCTAAGCTAGTAGGAAAAGCTTACAGGGTATACAACGGCCTTAGTGATGAGGTAGAATATGAAGAGATCAAAGGTAACATTCTAGATGCTTATTCTTTCACTTCTGACGGATACTGACAACAGTTCCGAAAGTATGTGAAACCAGACTCTCACACCTATGTTGAATTTGCTAGTGAAAAACTAAGACAATTTAAGAAATGGTTAGCCGCCCTTAACATTACCACCTTTTCGGAGTTGCTCAATCTAATGGTCCTGGAAGAATGGAAGAACAAGTTACCCTTTAATATTCTGAGGCATGTGGAAGAACGGGGAGAGAGTGATCTTATGTCTGCCGCTAAAGTGGCTGATGCCTTTGCTTTGTTGATGGGATCCATTGGTAGTAGAGGTCGTGGTTCACTATCTAATGTTACGTCCTCCTTTGGGGAAGGTTTTGGGGGCGCGGGTGGTAAGCCGACCGGATTTTCGCCAAATGCGTATAATTCCCACTGGTGTACATACTCTAAGAAACCAGGTCACACGATCCAAAAATGTAGACACCCAAATTGCAAGGCCTCTCAACGTCAACCTTTTTTTTGTGGCCCCTAAACCTAACACATTTGAGAACAAGAAACCAGTGGCCCTAGCTAACCCTGTCAACTCTCCTCTAGAACTTTATGACTCGTACACATATCAAGGTAAAGTGTCCCTGACTGATGATAAAGACAAGGCAATAAATGTCAAGGTTCTGCGTGATACAGGTGCTGCCCAATCCATCTTAAGGGAAGATGTCATCCCTAACATCATACAGGCTTTCACTGGGGACAAGGTGATCCTTACAGGTTTCGAATCACAGTTCTCCTATCCCTTGGCTAAAATTAGCTTACAGTACCCTTTCATTTCGGGAGAGGTTGAGGTAGCCATTAAACCTGGTGAACTGCCAGTACCGGGGGTACATCTTGTACTGGGTAACGATCTTGCGGGTAACTTGGCTGTTCCAAACTTATTTGTTCTTGATTCCCCCTTAACAGAAAGTCCCACTAAGACCGTGGACGAAACATCCCCTCACTTCTTCCCAGTGTGTGCAGTCACCAGGTCTCAGTCCAAGTCCCCTGCCCTTTCACCACCTCCACCAATGACTGTCTCTACTGACAACTTGTACAATAACATCATTTCAAAGGAGAATTTGATTAATGCTAAGTAACAGGATTTCACTTTGGTTAAGATCAGACATGTTGGCAGTAAGACAAAGGATATGTCTAAATTGCCTTGTTTTTATTATCAGGAAGGAGTCCTGATGCATGCCTACAGACCTCCTGAACTGAAACAACTAGAAACCTGGTCAGAAACACATCAAATTATCATCCCCTTGTCTGTAAGACCAGCCATTATAGAACTAGCTCATGATGGATTGTCAGGTCATCTAGGCATCCAAAAAACCTACGAGAAGACTCTTCAACATTTTTTTTTTTTTTTTGGCCAGAAATGAAAAAGGATATGTCACACTATGTAAAAACATGTCATATATGTCAAATTGTGGGTAAGCCTAACGAACGCCTTATGCCAGCTCCTCTGACGCCTATTCCAGTTCAGACGGAGCCCTTCGAAAAGATCGTTCTAGACTGCGTAGGGCTCTTACCCAAAACCAAACGAGGGAATCAGTATTTGTTAACCCTCATGGATCCCACTACCAGGTACCCTGAAGCATTCCCTCTTAAGAACATCACATCAAAGTCCATTGTAAAACATCTAATACATTTTTTTTTCACCTCGGTAGGAATTCCAAAACAAATTCAGTCTGACAAGGGTAGCAATTTCAATTTTCCAACAGATAGTGAATGAGGTAAACATCGACCATGTAACCTCCTCGGCTTACCACCCCCAATCCCAAGGCTGTCTGGAGCGGTTTCACCAAACATTAAAGAAGTATTGCTTGGAGCATCAAGGAGACTGGGATGAAAGTATCTCTTTCCTTCTCTTCACTTTAAGAGAATCTCCTCAAGATTCTTTAGGTTACTCCCCTTTTGAATTACTCTATGGTAGACAGATCAGGGGGCCTCTCAAAATATCAAAGGATCAATTGTTTACTGAAAATATTCCTTCAAGCCCCAGTGTGTCTGACTACATCAGTAACCTTAAGAATAAAATCAGTGAAGTCAGTTCTTTTGCTAAATCAAACTTCCTCAAATGTCAAACTAAAATGCAACAAAATTCTCTTCCCAAATTTGTCATAAGAAGTTTCAAACCAGGAGACAAGATTTTACTTTTTCTCCCTACTCCAGGCAATGCTCTTCACAGTAAGTTCATGGGACCTTATGTGGTGGCTCAAAAACTAAGTCCATTAAACTATGTGGTCCACACTCTTGACCGTCGCAAGGATTCCCAACTAGTTCATATCAACCTAATGAAACCTTACCATTCCAGAGAACCAGAGGACGACTTGTCTCGCACTGTACTTGTATGTCTTGAAGGGAAGGAGTCTGGTCCTGTGCCCCCCGAGGAAGAGTCCGACATCGAATTCCTCTTCTCTTCACCTAAAGGACGCCCCTCAAACAGCCAAATCATGTCCAACCTTGAGGTTTTCCTTTCTTTAACACCTTCACAACAGTCTGATCTTAAAAAGTTATTGCTAGACTTTTCAGAAATCACAGGTGACCTTCCAGGACTTTGTAATACTATCCAACATGATATAACTTTTAGATCTAATGAGATCACGCCTATAAGACAACCAGCCTATCGCATTTCACCCATTAAAAGAGTCTTGATGAAAAAAGAGGTAGCCTACACTATCTGCTCTGTCATCACCTTGCAGAACCTAGTATATCCCCCTGGGTTTTTCCCTGCCTGTTAACATCTAAGCCAGATGGTAGTAGTCGATTTTGCACCGACTACAGAAAATTAAATAAAGTGACGGTGCCAGACTCCTACCCATTGCCCTTGATAGAGGACCTTATAGATAGCATAGGAGTAGCCAAATTTGTAACCACTATAGATTTACTTAAAGGTTACTACCAGATTCCCCTCTCGGACGAGGCCCGAATAATATCCGCCTTCATCACCCCCTTCGGGCTATACCAATTCACAGTGATGCCCTTCGGCTTATCTAATGCTCCCGCCACCTTCCAGAGGGCTATAAATTACATCACCCAGGACTTGGAGGGAACATCTGCCTATCTGGACGACTTGGTGGTGACTTCGGACGACTGGGTGACACATCTGACACGTCTCTGGTGGCTGATGGGTCGGTTGCAGGAAGCCGGTCTTACAATCAACCTGGCCAAGTCCACCTTCGGGAAGTCAACGGTAGTCTACCTGGGAAATGTTGTGGGGTACGGCAAGGTTTGCCCCAAGAGAGCCAACGTAGAGGCCATCCTTGGCTTCCCTGTCCCTACCACCAGGAAAGCTCTCATGAGGTTCCTGGGGATGGCTGGTTTCTACAGACGATTCTGTAGGAACTTCTCCACCCTGGCCGAACCCCTGACGGACCTTATCAGCACTTCCGTCCCCTTCCACTGGACCCCGACTTGTGACCAAGCCCCCCCCCAGATGGGAACCGCCTTGTCGTGGTGGGGGGGCTTGCGTGCCCCTGTGACCTGGCGAAATAGGCTAGAGGGGGCTTAGGCCCCTGCTCTGCCCTTTTGAGGGGAAGAGGGCTACCCATGCTAGTACGGTCGCCAGTGAGGGGCCAGACTAAATGGTTCCTACGTAGGCTGCCAATGGACCAGCAGAGCCACCCGCTGGAGGGATCGCCCAAGAGGGGCCGTCCTGTGCTGGATGGTTGGGTGTCCAGGCTGGGATACTTTGGGACGGGGGTCTCAGCTCTGTCGTGGACAAACATTCGTATCATGTGCGGCCTTTCTTTAAAACGACTGGTCCGAATGGGGACGAGGTACCCCGTCCACGGTAGCCAGCGTTCCCTCCCATTGTAGTCCCAGTAGGTGGTTTCCCTTGTCCCTGGAGCCATTTTTTGTGTAACTTTATATATATGGTGAAACACAAAAAACTGTCAGGTTCTCGTGAGGTGGCTGACCTGGCCCGCGAGACGTCATCTTCAGGTCTGAGTGGGAAGAAGGATTCCCCTCCACAAGAGCCTCCCTCAGCAGTCTCCTTTTTTGGGAGTTCTTCTGAGGGACGTATTTCTGCTGCATATGACTCCATTGTGATGGTAAATGTTAACCCATCATTTTCTTATCACGCCTTGCACTCACTTCTCAAGGTGTAAAGCACGGTTCTTCGCATTCGACTTGTTTATGATAAGGTTTTTTCATCTAACCACTGCTATGTGACTTTTCTATCAAGTGACGAAGCCCGTTTGGCTTATGAACATGTAGCATCTCTGCCCCTTGCCGGCCCTGGCTTTAAAACTGAATTTTTCCAATCACGTAATATTTCAGACAGTGAAACGGACTACATCCCAACCAAATATTTTTGACCACCATTCAGAGAGTTCAGTTCCTGAAGTTCGCCACATCCCGCCTCCACGTTGGTTTGTGGCGTACTATAGAAATGGGCGTAGGAATTTCATCCAGGCCACCCGTTACCTGTCCAAAGAGATATGCACAATTCCTGAGGGCAAACTCAAGAAATACGGTAAGGGGGTGCTAGTAAGAGCTAAAGATATCACGCAGGCAAGGATGTTGCAACATCTCCCATGCCCTTCTGACAGCATGTTTGAGACTGTTAAGGCTCATCCCACCTTTAATTATAGTAAAGGTTGTGTGTACAGTCAGGATCTTTACGAATTTCCTGAAGAGGAAATACTGGGTATGTGTCCTAACTCAGTCCAAAAGGTGACAAAGATGAAGAATTCTACCAACATGGTCCTTCTCACCTTCTTTGGTTCCATCTTCCCAGACCGTGTTCATATCGGTCCTATCAACTTTAGGGTGAGGCGCTTTGTTTCTCGCCTTCTTCAGTGTTTCTCTTGCTATGGGTACGGTCACGGCAAATGCTCCTGTAAGGAAGCTTCTCGATGTAGTAATTGCTCGGCACTAGATTCACACTCTGAGGAGCATTGCAATGCTACTGCTTACTGTTTTCATTGCCGTGATGCTCACCAGGTACGTTCCAGGCAATGCCCCAGGTATCGCCTGGAGCAGGATATTTTAGAGCTTGGTAACAGCCAATTCATTAGCCTTGGTAGTGCCAGCCATGAACTCCTGTACCGCCAGAAGGATGGTACTGGTGCGACATTCTATGCTTTATTGGCCGCTCGCTCTTTAGCTGAGTCTGCCGGTCCGAAGACAACTCCTGCTACCTCTCGCTCTGTTGGGGCGGGTGGTCCTGTTCATTTGGCTAATAGGTTTGCTCTTTTGTCCGACGACACAGTTGAGTCACCTGCAAGAAGCGACGAGAATAATACGGACTTGACCAAACTAACCCATATAGTGGATGTCCATGTGCCTCCTGTATCGCCTAAGCCTTTCAAGGGCATGACCAAACGGTACCGTGGATCTTCGGAGTCAATAGATTTTGCTCAGCCTAAGCAATCTAAGGTTTCTCCCGGTGCACACGATCGTGAGTCCTCCAGAGACCGCTCTGCAATGTTAGCTCCAGTTGTTTCTGTCCAGCCTGATGGGGCCGGTCTTAACATGGAGACGTCCGATGATATTGTCACAGCCGTCCCTTGCGGACCCGCTGTGTCAAAAAAGTGGAGTCCAGCCTGACCCTCGTCCTCCGAGGACCGGTAGGAGTGATGATGGTTCGCATCACTCACCGGTAGTCCGAAAGGCAGCGGTCCAACGACCCGGCACATCACAACTCCCGGTGTCTTCTCGTCGGTTAATTATTTCTAGTCAGGTGAGTCACGGGCAGCCCCTTCAAAAGGCTCACCTGTCCACTGCACCTAAATAGTCATTTTCAAGCTTCTACAGTGGAACTGTAGAGGCCTTCGCGCCTCGGTGGGGGAACTCCGAGCTTTACTGTCGGAGTTCTCTCCAGCCTGTGTAGTTCTGCAAGAGACTATGATTGGTGATAGTACTTATTCTAGTCCTCCTGGCTATCTTGCCTTTTTTAACACTCCTTTCCCTGACCAGGGCCACCACGGTGGCACAGCTATCCTTGTCCATCAGGATATACCTGTTGTCCCTTTGCAACTCAACTCTCCCCTTCAGGTAGTTGTTGTTAAAGTTTTTATGGGACGATCCTACACTATTTGCAGTGTATATCTTCCTCCTCGGCTTCCTGTCTCCAGGGGTGAGCTTGACGGCCTTGTGCGTCAACTGACTCCGCTTTTTCTGTTGTTGGGAGATTTTAACAGCCGTCACCATTGTGGGATGAAGGTTCTAGTAATCCCCGTGGGGTTTTAATCGGTTCTTTTATTGAGGATGAGGGATTGGAGGTTTTAAATTTTAGGGATGTTACACATTTCCACAGTCCTACTGGGACTTTTACAGCCATCGATTTTTCTCATTGTACATCTAATTCTTTCCTTGATTTTAATTGGCGAGTCCTACCGGATTTACACGGTAGTGACCACTTTCCGATTTTATTGGAATCTGTGAACTCTGAGCCACAGTCCCGGCCCCCACGCTGGGTTTTAGACAAGATTGGCGTCGAATCACAGACCTTAACTCTTTCATCCGTCCGCTGGCTGACTTTTCTACTTGTGCTGAGGCTGTTCATTATTTTACTGATTTTTTATTTCTTTAGCACTTCAGACAATCCCTAGGACGTCAGGTCGATTTACTTTTTTTTTTTGAAAGATAAACATTACAACCCGGGCACTGGCCAAGGGCGTTTTGAAAGAGGCAAAGTGTTGGAAAAAATAAATCCACCCTGGTTGCCAGGCCCTGTTAAGACTGGCCAAGGGCAAAGTAGCTGGTTGCCAGGCCCTGTTAAGAAGAAAGAGAAAACAAAAAAATCTAAAAGGAGGGTCCAGTTAACGTAAGAGGTGTCTTGACACTCCTCTTTGAAAGAGTTTAAGTCATAGGCAGGTGGAAATACAGACACAGGTAGAGAGTTCCAGAGTTTACCAGTGTAGGGAATGAAGGAGTGAAGATACTGGTTAACTCTTGCATTAGGAAGATGGACAGAATAGGGATGAGAAGAAGTAGAGAGTCTTGTGCAGCGAGGCCGCAGGAGGGGGAAGGCATGCAGTTAGCAAGTTCAGAAGAGCAGACAGCATGAAAACAGCGGTAGAAGACAGATAAAGATGCAACATTGCGGCGGTGACTTAAAGAATCAAGACAGTCAGTTAGAGGAGAAGAGTTGATAAGACGAAAAGCTTTAGATTCCACCTTGTTTAGTAAAGCTGTGTGTGGATCCCCAGACATGAGAGCCATACTCCATACACGGGCGGATAAGGCCCTTGTACAGAGCAAGCAGCTGGGAGGGAGAGAAAATGGACGAAGACGCCATAGGACACCTAACTTCTTGGAAGCTGATTTAGCAAGAGTAGAGATGTGAAATTTCCAGTTTAGATTTTTAGTGAAGGATAGACCGAGTGTGTTTAATGTAGAGGAGAGGGAAGTTGAGTGTTATTGAAGAAGAGAGGATAGTTGTCTGGAAGGTTATGTCGAGTAGATAGTTGTAGAAATTGAGTTTTGAGGCATTGAACAAAACCAGGTTTTCTCTGCCCCAATCAGAAACAAGTGAAAGATCAGAAGTTAGGCGTCCTATAGCATCTCGCCTTGAGTCATTTAATTGTTGTTGGGTTGGGCGTCTGTTGAACGCTGTTGAATAATGCAGGTGGTATCATCAGCATAGGAGTGGATAGGGCATTGAGTCAGATTTAGGAGATCATTGATGAATAATAGAAAGAGAGTGGGTGATAGGACAGAACCCTGTGGAACACCACTGTTGATAGTTTTAGGGAAGAACAGTGACCGTCTACTACAGCAGCAATAGAACGATCGGAAAGGAAACTGGAGATGAAGGTACAGAGAGAAGGATAGAATCCGTAGGAGGGTAGTTTAGAAATTAAAGATTTGTGCCAGACTCTATCGAAGGCTTTCGATATGTCAAGGCCGACAGCAAAGGTTTCACCGAAGTCCCTAAAAGAGGATGACCAAGATTCAGTTAGGAAAGTAAGAAGATCACCAGTAGATCTGCCTTTACGGAAACCATACTGGCAATCAGAGAGAAGGTTGTGAGCTGATAGATGCCTCATTATCTTCCTATTAAGGATAGACTCAAAGGCTTTAGAAAGGCAGGAAATCAAAGCTATAGGGCGGTAGTTAGAAGGATTGGAGTGGTCACCTTTTTTAGGGACAGGTTGAATGTGAGCAAACTTCCAGCAAGAAGGATAAATAGAAGTAGAGAGACACAGATGAAAGAGTTTGACCAGGCAGTGAGCGAGTTCGGAAGCACAGTTTTTGAGAACAACAGGAGGGACTCCATCCGGACCGTAAGCCTTCCGAGAATCAAGGCCAGAGAGGGCCAGGAAAACGTCTTTATAAAGAATTTTAATTTTAGGGATGAAGTAGTCAGAGGGTGGAGGAGTAGGAGGAATATGCCCAGAATCATCCAAAGTTGAGTTGGTAGCAAAGGTTTGAGCGAAGAGTTCAGCTTTAGAAAAGAAGAGACAGCTGTAGAGCCATCTGGATGAAGTAAAGGAGGAAAGACGAAGAAGTAAAGTTGTTAGAGATATTATTGGCTAGATGCCAGAAATCTCGAGAGGAGTTAGAATTGGAAAGACTTTGACATTTTCTATTGATGAAAGAGTTTTTAGTAAGTTGGAGAATAGATTTGGCATGATTACGGGCAGAAATATATAGGGCATGAGTTTCAGCAGTTGGATGGCTACGGAACCGTTTGTGAGCCGCCTCTATCATTGACAGCACGAGAACAAGCAGAGTTAAACCAAGGCTTTTTAGCTTTAGGGTTAGAGAAAGTATGAGGAATGTATAGCTCCATGCCAGAGATAATCACCTCTGTTATGCGCTCGGCACAAAGAGAAGGATCTCTGACATGAAAACAATAATCATCCCAAGGAAATCAGAATAGTACTGCCTTAGTTCCTTCCACTTAGCAGAGTTAAAATGCCAGAAGCACCTCCGCTTAGGCGGGTCCTGAGGCTGCACTGGAGTGATAGAACTGGTAACGGAAATTAGATTGTGGTCGGAGGAGCCCAACGGAGAGGAAAGTTTAACAGAGTAAGCAGAAGGGTTGGAGGTTAGGAAAAGATCAAGAATGTTGGGCGTGTCTCCAAGGCGGTCAGGAATACGGGTAGGGAACTTCACTAGCTGCTCTAGGTCATGAAGGATAGCAAAGTTGAAGGTTTGTTCACCAGGTTGGTCAGTGAAAGAAGATGAAAGCCAAAGCTGGTGGTGAACATTGAAATCCCTAAAATGGAGATCTCAGCAAAGGAAAGTGAGATAAGATGTGCTCCACCTTGGAAGTCAAATAGTCAAAGAATTTTACATAGTCAGAGGAATTAGGTGAGAGGTATACAGCACAGATGAATTTAGTTAGAGAGTGACATTGAAGTCTTAGCCAGATGGTAGAAAATTCTGAAGATTCAAGATTGTGGGCACGAGAGCAAGTGGTGTCGTTACGCACGTATGCGCAACATCCAGCTTTGGATTGAAAATGAGGATAGAGCAAGTAGGAGGGAACAGAAAAGGGGGCTGCTGTCAGTAGTCACAGACAACTGTGTTTCGGTTAGGAAGAGAAGATGAGGTTTAGTAGAGGAGAGGTGGTGTTCCACAGATTGAAAATTAGAACGAAGGCCACGAATGTTGCAGAAATTGATAGTGAAAGTATTAGATGAAGTGTCAAGACACCCAAGGTCGACAGCAGAGGGGCAGTCCGACCTGGGGACATTTATGGTCCCCTCCCCAGAGTATTCTGCTCCTTCCCCACCAATTGTGTTGTCTGCTGGGCGAACGGTGGCAGACACTAGGACTGTCGCCGACTTCTTCGCGGAGCACTTTGCCAGTGTTTCCCGGAGGAATCCTGCAGCCCCGGGCGTACGTCACCGCCAGAGATTGAAATCTCTCGGCAAAAACTTTTCTTCCTCTGGAGGGGAGTTTTATAATGTCTCTTTCTCTGCTTCTGAGTTGCTGACTGCTTTGTCCCAGTGTCACGACTCTTCTCCTGGGCCAGATGATATACCTTATGCCTTCTTGCGCCACATGTCTTATAGTGCTTTTAACTTTCTTTTAAATCTTTATAATATGATTTGGCATACCGGTGACTTTCCATCTTCTTGGGCTGTGGCAGTGGTTATCCCATTTCCGAAGCCTGGGAAAGATCATCTCCAGGCTACGAACTACCGTCCTATATCTTTGACATCTTGCATTTGTAAAGTGTTAGAAAAGATTGTAAATGTAAAACTCTTGTGGTACTTGGAGAGGGGGAAGTACTTGTCATCGGTACAGTACGGCTTCGAAAGATGAGATCTACTACGGATGCTCTTTTATCCCTAGACTCCTAGAGTCTTCTATTTGTGAGGCCTTCGCTTATCACCACCACCAGGTAACTGTATTTTTTTACCTGGAGAAGGCCTACGACACAGCTTGGTGTCATGAGATTTTACGTTCCTTGTTTAATTTTGGTCTCCGTGGCCACCTTCCTATTTTTATCCAGCAGTTTTTATCCAGACGTCTTTTACGGGTTCGTGTGGGGAGTTTTCTCTCCGATGGTACAGCTTTAAATGACGGTGTCCCACAGGGAAGTATTCTTAGTATTACGCTATTCGCAGTTGCAATAAATGGTGTTATAGATACTCTACCGCAGGGGTTCCCAAACTGGGGTACATGTACCCCCAGGGGTACATTTGCACGTTTCAGGGGGTACATTTGGTCTGAAGGAAACAATTACTTGCACAATACATGGTGTTGTAATCTGCACTCAGATTGCACTTTTCTCATTTTCTTTGTGTTGATTAGTATATAAGACAGCGCTAAAGAGCAGTACATTTCATTATTATAAAATAAGAAACACAGGGCGGCAGTTATTTTTAATTCGTCCGCGCTCATGAGTCATAGTGCACGCGGCTCAGCAATGGACTGCGGTCCGGGACCCACATAATTTACCCGGCGCGGCCTGAGTCAGTGACTGGCGGCTCACGCCTCACTGAGTGACTCAGACTCAGTCCTGTTTACACTCGCAGCTAGTGAAAGTGTGAAAACGTTTCTCGTTACTAACTCTCCATATCCTTGTTGTAATTTTTAGTGTTAGGGGTACATGGGAACCTATAAAAAGAGTCTAAGGGTACTGAGGAACAAAAAGTTTGGGAACCCCTGCTCTACCGGATGGCGTTCACAGCTCTTTATATGTGGACGACTTGTGCATCTCTTTTGCTGCTGCTAGGATGTCACTGATTGAGCGAAAGCTCCAACTGGCAATAAATCGGGTGTCCAATTGGGTCAACATAAATGGTTTTCGATTCTCCATCTCAAAGACCGTGTCTATGCATTTTTGTCGAAATCGTGGTGTCCATCCAGATCCCGATTTATATTTAGCCAATAGACGCATCTCGTGTGTGGAGGACACTCGATATCTTGGCCTATTGTTTGACAGCCGTCTTACTTGGGTTCCACATTTCCGTTCTCTCAAAGCGTCTTACAGGACGGCACTATCCCTTCTTCGCGTTTTTAGTCACACCTCTTGGGGTGCGGACAGGGACACTTTGCTGCTTCTTCACTGTACAATTATACTTCCAAAGCTGGAGTACGGCTGTGAGATCTATTCATCCGCAACGGATGCACGACTACGCACGCTTGATCCCGTACACTTTGCTGGGGTCCGCACTCCTGCCCTCACTCGGGTCGGACGTGTGACCTTGTGCGCTCTCTGGCAGCCACGTCCTGTTGGCCTCACCCCCTCCCTCTTTGTATAAGTTATTAATAGGTTAATTAGTGCTCGCCCTAGTGTTATAATACAAACAATTTTGGATATTATAAGTGAGTGCACGTCTGGACAAACAGTGAAATGAGTGCTGCAGTGGTAAGCTACGGACGCGATGCCCTTATGCGCCGTAGACGTGAGGCTGGGTACCCTCAATCAGAGGTCATTCAACGCCTCAAAAACTTAGTTATTTCGGAATCGTGGATCCAAGGGAGGAAGAAGTGTGGTGCGTCCCATTAAAGTGGTCACATCTACCGTAAGGAAGGGGCGGAAGGTTGAGAAGAGGGAATACAAACACTTCGAAGTTCCGCGCGTGTGGTATAGTCTTCCCTCTCTCCTCCTTTCCAACGTGACATCACTGGCGAACAAGATGGACGAGTTGATAGTGTCAGTGAGATCTAACTGTGCAGACATTGTGGCGATCATGGAGGCATGGCAGATAACTCCTGAGGTGTGTATGATTCAAGATTACCAGCTGTTCCACCACCTCAGGAATCAACGCAGGGGGGAAGGAGTGGCCCTGTTTTGCCGCTCTGACCTCAGCCCTTCACACTTACACGTCGACGTCCCCGCCGGATTGGAGGCCTTGTGGGTGAGGGTTACCCCCCCTGCCACCCCTGCAACAAAGCCTCCATCATTGTGTGTGTTGTCTACCACCCTCCACGGGCCGCCATTGCACGGTTGCTCACTGATCACATCATCGAGACTGCTGATGCTCTACGGGTGAGATTTCCTGCCGCCAAGCTGGTAATCTGTGGTGACTTCAACCGCTTGGATATCGGTGAAATCCTGCACTAGCTACACCTCACCCAGGTCGTGGACTTCCCCACCCACCACCAGTCCACCCTCGACCTTATCATGACAGACCTGAGCCAGCAGTACTCCCAAGCCACTCCCCCCCATGGGACGCAGCACCCACCTCTCCATCCTGTGGACACCCACCCTCACCACCTCGGTTCCCAGGTCAACTGTCACCAGATCCCACAGGCCCATGCCTGACTCCGCCATGAGGGAATTTGGGCAGTGTCTGACACATCACCCGTGGACCGAGGTACTGGAGGAGGAAGACGTCCACACAAAATGGCGGAACTACTTCACCACCACAACGGAAGCCTTCCACCACTACTTCCCCACCAAGAACATCACAGTGGACCCATCTGATGCCCCTTGGATGACGCCCTGCATCAAACGATTCCTTCGTCAGCGTGACAGGGCTTTCCACTGACCCTGACCAGTACAGGAGATTAAGGAACAGAGTTATCAGGGAAATAAAAAAAAAAAGCCAAGGCAAGCTACTACCCAGACAAAATTCACCATCTCAAGCTTGCTAACAACAGACAGTGGTACGACAAGATTAAATCTTTGTGTGGTTTACAAAAGCAAGCCCTTCTCTTCCCTGTGTTTCACACCTTGCACCTGACAACGCGGCCGAAGAGATTAACGGTCACTTCGCTGCGATCTGTCAGACACTCCCTCCCCTTCACTCTACTACTCTCCCAGCCTACCTCCCTGCCTCCTCCCCTCCACCCCCTGTCCAGGAGGTTGATGTTTACAGGAAGCTTCTTAAATTTAAACTAAACAGATCCACCACTCCCACTGACCTCCCCATCAAAATTTACAGAGAATTTGCCCCGGAACTTGCCACACCCCTTTGCTCTATCATCAACGCCTCCCTTTCTCAACATTCCTGCCCCGATGACTTGAAGACATCTTTCGTCACCCCCCCCAAAATTTTCAATCCACAGTCACTGAATGATCTAAGACCAGTCGCCATCACCCCTATACCCAGCCTTATCTGTGAAGATTTTGTGTTCGACTGGGCCTATAACAAAATTTGTAGCTCTATTGACACGCAACAATTTGGCAATATTAAATCCACCTCCACATCTCACTACCTTGTCAGCTTCCTGGCCACCAGGACAAACGCAACACTTCTCTAGCTATTGCTTTTGTGGACTTCAGAAAGACCTTTGATCTTGTTGATCACACTGTTGTGCTAAATAAAGCAATAGCTCTCTCTCCCTATCTGATAGCGTGGCTGGCAGACTTCCTCACGGGAAGGCGTCAGGCCTTTCGTTATCAGGGCTCTGTCTCCTCTTTCCAACAGCTCACATGCGGGGTCCCTCAGGGGACCAAGATGGGTCCTCTGTGCTTCCTCATCATTATCAACGATGCTCTCGTCCACACCCCCCACCGCTGGAAGTATGTGGACGACTGCACCGTGGGCGTACCCGTCAACAACACCAACCCAGACTTCTCAGCACTTCAGTCCACTCTTAACCAACTACAGACGTGGACGGAGGACAACAAAATGACCATCAACCACACCAAGACCGTGGTGATGCACATTTGTACCTCCACAGCAGGAGTCCCCACTCCCCACCTATCTGTGGGCCCTCACTCCCTCCAGGTGGTCCGCAGCACCAAGCTTCTAGGTGTCGTGGTGGATGATCAATTATCATGGAAGCAGCATGTTTCCAACATCATCAGGTCAGCCTCATACAAAATCTATTTACTGCGCCGACTCAGGTCCCTGAGAGCACCGGCAGATGAGCTGAAGGGAGTGTACCTCACCTTTATACTCCCTAAGCTCATGTACGCCACCCCAGCGTGGTCCTCCTCCCTGAACCTCACACAACGACAACAGCTGAAGAGGGTTCAGAGGAGGGCGTTCAGGGTCATCCTTGGGCCTGCCTACAGGTCCTACGAGGACGCCCTGACCTGCCTGGGTCTGCCGAGGCTGGCCATAAGATACCAGGAAGCCTTGAAAAAATTTGAGGAAGGACTGCTGCGTCATCCACGTCTCCGCCACCTGCTACCCCCAGACGTGCCTCCCCCTGCTCGCGCCACCCGACACCAGAATCGCGTGGTGCCCTTAAGAACACCGCGCACTGATCGGTACCGACTTAGCGCGGTGCCCACTATTGTGCGACCCTTAAATAAGTCAAATTAATAAGTGTATTTTTGGTTAAGTTAGATCCATAGTTAGGTTAAGCATTTCATTTCATTGTTTTAATGCCCCCCCCCCTGTACATTTTTAGTGTAATTTTTTTTACATTGCCAAATTAATAAACCGTATATTATTATTATTATTATTATTATTATCATTATTATTATTTATTGGCTACGGGTGCATTTCGGACATCTCCAATACCTAGCCTTCTAGTGGATGCTGGTTTCTGGCCGCTCGACCTCCGGCACCAGTCTTCGATGCTCCGGTGTTGGTTTCGCACCCACCGTCTTCCTGATTCTGTCCCTTGTATGTCAATGTTGTGGGACTCGCGTTCGGAGGCGAGCTAGTCTACCTAAACCTTTTGGCCTTCGAGTGGCAAACCTCATGATGGATTTCTCCATCAACCCCACTCCTGTCTACTCTTTCCGGCTCCCACGAGTTGGTTATTGGCAGCTTCCGGTTTTTTCATTATGCCCTCCTGCCATAGATGGCAAGAGGGATTTTCTGCCAGCTCTGTCCCACACACGGTTTTTAGAACACTTTTTTATCCATTCTGATGATATCCCCGTTTTTACTGATGGTTCCAAATCCGACGCAGGCGTTGGGTTTAGTGTGGTTTTCCCCTCTTTTTATCGGTGTGGCAGCCTTCCTTCGATAGCCTCCGTCTTTACTGTGGAGCTGTCTGCCATAGTTTTAGCTTTACATATTATTTTTACTTTCCCGGTTTCGTCTTTTACAATGTTTAGTGACTGTCGCAGTGCTCTTACTGCTCTCTCTTCTACTATCTCCCTTAACCCTTTGATTTCATCAGCCCTGGAGTTGCTATATCTATATCGTGTTGGGTTCTGTTGGGTCTCTGGTCATGTTGGTGTTTCAGGGAACGAACACGCAGACCGTCTCGCTAAAGAGGCAGCAAGTCGCGCTCCGTCTCCTTCCCCTATTCCGTTTCGAGATAAATTTCATGCAATCCGTGTGGCGATTGCAGCACTTTGGCAGAGGAAATGGCTAATGGGGGTCGCAACCTCGAAGATGGGAGAGATTACTACTTCCACACTCCCTCAGTGGACTTACACCCAAGTCCGGGATCGCCGTGTACAGACTTTATTGGCGCGACTTCGTATAGGTCACACGTACCTTACACAAAGGTACCTCCTGACCAAGGATCCTCAACCTTACTGTGATGACTGCTTGGTGCCGCTTACGGTGCGGCACCTACTAGTGGAGTGCCCCAGTTTGACTGACTTAAGACACCGCTACCTCTACCGCTGTCTACTATATCTCAAAGGTCCTTGGACCAGAGTGTCTGGCCCAGGGCCATGACATTTTTAAGTTTTTGGGAGAAGCTGGGCTTCTCCCAAAGCTATGAATTTTATACTTATTTCATTATACACATTTTAATATTTGATTTAGTTTTATTGTCTTTTTTTAGTTTTTAGATACTCTACTGTTTTAAACTGCCTTTATATAGTTCCTTTTTTAACTGCTCTGTCTTTTTGAATTATTGAAACTGCGCCAAATGACCTCAGCCGTTGCGGCGCCCCAAACAAAATCCATCCATTCCCTGACCAGGGCCACCACGGTGGTACAGCTACTCTAGTCCGTCAGGATATACCTGTTGTCCCTTTACAACTTAACTCTCGCCTTCAGGTGGTTGCAGTTAAGGTTTTTATGGGACGATCCTACACAATTTGCAGTGTATATCTCCCTCCTCGGCTTCCTGTCTCCAGGGGTGAGTTTGACGGCCTGGTGCTTCAGCTAACTCCACCTTTTCTCTTGTTGGGAGATTTTAACGGCCGTCACCCATTGTGGGATGAAAGTGCTAGTAATCCTCGTAGGGTTTTAATTGGTTCTTTTATTGAGGATGAGGGATTGGAGGTTTTAAATTCTGGGGATGTCACACATTTTCACAGTCCTACTGGGACTTTTACAGCTATCGATCTTTCTCTGTGTACATCTAATTCTTTCCTTGATTTTAATTGGCGGGTCCTACCTACCGTGTAAATCCGGTAGGATTTACACGGTAGTGACCACTTTCCGATTTTATTACAATCTGTGAACTCTGAGCCACAGTCCCGGCCCCCACACTGGGTTTTAGACAAGGCAGATTGGCCTCGATTCACAGATCTTAGCTCTTTTATCCGTCCGCTGGCTGACTTTTCTACTTGTGCTGAGGCTGATGATTTTTTAATTTCAGTAGCGCTTCAGACAATCCCTAGGACGTCAGGTCGCTTTACTAAGCGTCCCGTTCCTTGGTGGAACGCGGCATGCACTAAAGGTTTGCAAGAGAAACGGGCGGCTTTCTCTCGTCTCCGGCGACATCGTGGGGACCCGCAGTGCCTGGAAGCTTTTCGGCGCTGCCGAGCTCGGGCCCGCCGCGTTTTGAAAGAGGCACAAAGAGCCTCTTGGAAAGCTAATGTGTCTTCCATTAATGTCCACACCCCTCTTACAGATGTCTTTAGAAAAGTCCGCCGAATTGCTGGGAAGTATTCTGCTCCTCCCCCACCAGTTTTGTTGTCTGCTGGGCGAACGGTGGCAGACCCTAGGACTGTCGCCGACTTCTTCGCGGAGCACTTTGCCAGTGTTTCCCGGAGGCATCCTGCAGCCCCGGGCACACATCACCGCCAGAGCGAGGAGGAGGAGCCAGCTTGGACAGACATCTTGTCAACCATACCCGTATGGCTATACGCGTTCCCTTGCGTTTCGTTGGGGGTTGGGGGGGGGCAGCGTGCTAACCTCCAACGGAACGCAGCCCTGGTAGTGCTGCTATCGTTGTCTGTTGTGGTGGGAGTGGTGGTGGTAGTGGTGGTGGCGGTGGTGGTGGGGACGGCGGGAGGTGCGGTTGCTTTGCTGAAGGCCTCCCTTCTGAGAGGTTTAGGTTTCCCAGACTGCCATCACTGCCTCCAGTGCTCCGATGAGACATGCGTTTTCCCAAGTTCTCAGGATAGAGGAGGGAGTAGCAGTAGTCGCAACAGAGCTGGTGGAGACTATCGAATCTGCTGCCTTACACTCCGTGAAAACTTCCATGAACTCGTGGAGTTCCGCCACGTGTGTCTTTTTTTCGAGAATCCAGTCCCTTTGTAGCGTGAGGGACTGAATTATGTTGTTCTTCCTTGTCAGTTCCTTCTCGAGGCGTAGTGCTGCCGCTCGTCCACTTCTTCCGTGTTTACATCGTTACCATCGTCGCCTTCATTGGAGGGGGCAGGAGGAGTGGGCACATCCTCGTCAGGGTGGAGGTAAACTACGACGTCTTCAATGTTGTGACAGATATCTACTGCCTCCTATATAAACTATTGAGGTATTGATGAATTTTATTACATGAATCATCACAACTTTCAACGTTGCTTTCCCCTTGAAAATAATTTTAAAAATGCAAAATAAAATTAAAGAGCCTGAAAAATAGCTCGACTGGGCATAGGAACTATCGCTGGTATTACCCTCGTTTATAAACCATTGTTAATTAGATTGTTTTGGATCGTTAAGGTAGACTCGACCCCAATGCACCAGGATTACGAGTCGCACTGTGAGCTGTGACGTGAGTGCCATTGCCCGCTATTCCTGCCACTCAGCCAGGTTTGCATGCTTGCCTCTCAACGTGTTTTCTATTAGGTCGCTTCAAGTGTGTATTTGTTTGTATTGTGTGCAGTGTTCTTCAGTGATACATGTCTGATTCCCTATGTTAAGTTTATTTCATCTCTTGTTTAAGTGTATTGTTTTCACCTTTGCAGTGACATACGTTCTGATTTATGTCTATTAAGGCCTACAATATGGCCCGATGTGTTTTTCTACTCACATCACATTGCATATGTTTGTTTGTTTAATTTTTTCACTCCAGCCAAAATATCATTTTACTGTATCCATTTACGACACAAAAAAATCTTTGCTATTTTTAATCCCTGAAAAACTGTTCAGTATGGGATGATCATATTCTCCCCAGTTTGCTGCGACACACTGCACACTGCACACTTTATGCTGCCCCGCTCACCCGTATCATCAATTTGTGTTTGAAGGAAAGTTGCTTTCATGGTGAACTAAAACAGCAAAAGTAATTCCCATTTACAAACCAGATGAGAAGGAAATTGTAAATAATCATTGACCTATTTCTATATTAACGTCATTTAGCAAAGTATTTGAAATGGCAATAGAGAAAAGATTTACTGAATCATTTTGATTATTGCAAAGGTAAATTATTGAAAAAGCTATAACTGAATTAACAAAGGAAGTGCATCATTTCCTTGAAAATAAGTATCATGTAGTAGATTTATTTCAAGATTTATCCATAGTATCTTAATTAATCACGCAATACTTTTGGAAAAACTTAAACTTAAATAGCGATAAAAGATGCAACATTTCGGCGCTGAGAGAGGCTGAAGACAGTCAGTCAGAGGAGGGGAGTTGATGAGATGAAAAGCTTTTCATTCAATCCTATCTAATAAAGATGCATGAGAGAAACCCCCTCTCAAACATGCGAAGAGTACTCCATACGAGGACGGAGTTAGCAGTTGGAGGGGCGAGAAAAACTGGCGGAGACGCTGCAGAGCGCCTAACTTCATAGAAGCTGTTTTAGCAAGAGACGAAATGTGAAGTTTCCAGTTCACATTGTGAATAAAGGACTGACCGAGGATATTCAGTGTGGAAGAGGGAGACAGTTCAGTATCATTAAAGAAGAAGGGATAGTTGTCTGGAAAGTTGTATAGATGGAGGAATTGAGTTTATGAGGCATTGAAAACTACAAAATTTTCTCTGCCCCAATCAGAAATCTTAGAAAGATCAAAAGTCACGCGTTCTGTGGCGTCCCCGCGTGATCTGTTGACTTCCTGAAGGACTGATCGTCTTTGAAAGGACGTGGAAGGGTGGTATCATCAGCGTAGGATTGGATAGGGCAAGGAGTTTGTTGAGAAGGTCATTAATGAATAATAGAAAGAGAGTGGGTAATAGGACAGAACCCTGAGGAACACCACTATTAATAGATTTAGGAGAACTCTGGCCATCTACCACGGCTACAATAGAATGGTCGGAAATGAAATTTGATAAGGTTGCAGAGAGAAGGATAGAAACCGTACGAGGGCATTTTGGAAATCAAAGCTTTGTGCCAGACTCTATCAAAAGCTTTTGATATGTCTAACGCTACAGCAGAAGTTTCCCCGAAATCTTTAAAGGAGGATGACCAAGACTCAGTAAGAAAAGCCACATCACCAGTAGAGCGACCTTGACGTAAGCCATACTAGCTATCAGATAGAAGATTGTGAAGTGACAGATGTTTAAGAATCTTCTAATTGAGATTGATTCAAAAACTTTAGACAAGCAAGAGATTAAAGCAATAGGACGGCAGTTTAAGGAATTACAACGGACACTTATTTAGAAACAGGCTGAATGTAGGCAAACGTTCAGCAAGAAGGAAAGGTAGAAGTCGATAGACATAGTTAAAAGAGGTTGGCCAGGCAAGGTGTAAGCACGGAAGCACAGTTTTTGAGAACAATGGGAGGGACCCATGAGGTCCATAAGCCTTCCGAGGGTTTAGGTCAGCGACGGCATGAGAAACATCATTGCGAAGAATTTTAATTGTAGGTATGAAATAATCAGAGGGAGGAGGAGAGGGAAGAAAAAGCCCAGAATCATCCAAGGTAGAGTTGTTAGCAAAGGTCTGATAAAAGAGTTCAGCTTTAGAGACAGAAGAGATGGCAGTGGTGCCATCAGGATGAAATAAAGAGGGAAAGATGAAGTAAAGTTATTGGAGATGTTATTGGCAAGATGCCAGAAGTCTCTAGGTGAATTGGAATTTGAAAATTTTTGACATTTTCTATTTGTGAATGAGTGTTTGGCAAGTTGAAGAACAGACTTGGTATGATTCCGGGCCGAAATATAAAGTGCATGAGATTCAGGAGATGGAAGGCTCAAGTATTTTTTGTGAGCAAATCTCTATCGTGTATAGCACGAGAACAGGCTGTGTTAAACCAAGGTTTAGAAGGTTTAGGTTGAGAAAAAGAATGAGGAATGTACGCCTCCTTACCAAACACTATCACTTCTGTTATGCGTTCAGCACACAAAGTTGGGTCTCTGACACGGAAGGAGGAGATCACAGACAGCAAGCTGAGACACTGCTGGAGCCGCTCTTTCTCCTCCGGGTGATGCAACTCCCGTCTGCCCTCAAGGGTCGGGACCCTTCCAGAGTAACAGTAATAAGCGCACGGGTTCGAATCCTGTCCACGGTCCGAGTGTAGGTTGGGCTTCCTCACTCGGGGCAACGGTTTCCTAGCGGGTGGGCTTTGAGATAGGAGGTACCCTAAAAAGTATCCCCTTCAGCCCATAAATTCCCGTGAAAAGACCACATGGTAAAAATAAAAAAAATAAATAAAAAAAAGGTCGGGACCCTTCCACAGTAACAGTAATAACAATAAATCAACACTAAGGGAAGGATCCACCTTAGATGCAATGTTCTTCTTGGTTTATATTAATGGTATTTTTAAAGCTATTACCGGTACCTGTTTCAGTTATGTTATATATGCAGACAAATACTTAGAACTGTTGCATGTAAAAATTACCTATGAGCTAGAAATCTAGCAAAATGGGTTCCATGTAACAACTAAGTAACTATGAACACAAAGGAAACTAAATGTATTTTATTTCAAAATCGTTAATATATAGGCAAAGTTTATTTTGCAGGATTTGAAATCCAAAAGGTTCCTCATACTAAATTTTTGGGTGTGTTTATTGATCAAAATATAAGCTGGAAAAACATTTACAATCTGTATATTAGTATGAATGCATCATAAATATGTAGATTTTTTTATAAAGTCAGGTACGAGTTAAGTCCTGAGGCAATGAAAAGGAATACTAATTAGAGTGTAAGGTAGGAAAACACGTAACACTAATCTACTACACATATTCAACAACCTTATAGGCTACAGCTGCCTGCCAGTCTAGCCACACTCAGAAAGGTTGCATTCAGATCAAGGAGAGAACACACACACTGATTTAGGCAGGATTTCTTTTTCCCTAATAGACGGTGCAAAGAACGATATGTAAGAGTTGACAATCTCCTGGATTTAAGTCCCGCGATACACACATGCAGTCTCATCAACACAAGCAGCTACTTATCTACAGGGCTTGAGCACACCTACAATTTTCGCAATGTTACTCATATATCATTTACTGTGAATCTGTGTGTTTACTACTTGATCTGAAGAAAACTGGTGATATGCATACTTAAAAATAACATCAAGAGGTATTTCTTTAATTGTTGTAGCTTGATTATAAGATGAGATTACTGAAGTTATTGGAAAATAAACCTTATGGGAAGTTATAGAAAAATTAACCTTATGATTAAGATATTGGAAAAATAAATCTTATAGAACCGGAAGCTTCTTGGGGCGAAAAGTCACTCAACGTGTGTATATTACGTGGTGGAAGAGACAGAAATGAGAGAGAAGCCGAGAAGGCGGGAGACAGACAGTTAGACAGAGCTGTAGAACAAGACAGAGTCAAAATGAGCACGTCGCCTGTCACAGTATCAGAAAGTGTGGTCAGACAGTTGCAATGCAGTCAGAGTAAAATGTTGATGTTCCATTTTAATAAAGGAAAATTGGTTATGTGTAGGATGTATAAGCTGGTGTTTTTATTGCAAGGTTAATTGCAGAATATAATATTGTGTAGGATGCATTTTATCATTGGGTTTAAATTGCGTGATTCGAGTTGAATAATGTGAATAATGTTAACTAATCTGAGATATTTGAAGAAATTTAAGTGAAGAGAGAGTTCCTAGATCACCGAGTGTTAATTGTGGAATGTGATTTCAGTCCAAGGCACAATGAGATATAGTGGAAAATAGTTGATGGTGGAATTTGAGTGAAGTGGAAGTGATATAATTTTCGGGGTTTTCGTGGTCTTTTTATTGTTGTCGGAAGGTCGGAAGGTGTAAATGGATGTAAAAAAGTTTAACTAAATGAATAAAAAAAATGACCGGTGCGTTCCCTTGAAGATGAGGGACGCACAACTTCCTAGTACGACATAATCGACAAAAACAACATATTGCAGGTTAACAAACTTACGTAATTTACATTAAAATTCGTACTATTTGGTTCATGTGGCATTATTGCAGTAATGGCTGCCACTGTATTGTGCTTCATGTAAACAAATTATTGATGCACATACGTTCAGCTATTTCTAATTCTGTGTTTCAGTTTGCCAGAGCTTTGGATCCGCAAACTAAAGCCTATAATAATATGTTCATACTTATCAAATTTCTTGAATTTTAATACAATGGCAATAAAATACTACTCCAGTTGCTACTACTACTACTACTACTACTACTAATAATAATAATAATAATAATAATAATAATAATAATACCATTACTACTACTACTACTGCCACTACTACTGCTGCTGCTGCTGCTGCTGCTGCTGCTGCTGCTGCTGCTGCTGCTGCTACTACTACTACTACTACTACTACTACTACTACTACTACTACTACTACTACTACTACTACTACTACTTGTACAACTGACCTGGTTTGGCGGCGCTGATCATGTCGTCTACACTTTTAACAGGCAGATGGCTTTCTCCAAAGGCCCCCACCGATGCCACAACATCATAGTTTCCTGCATGGCGTGAGGAATGTCACGTATGCAAAGTTCAATCAAATTAAATTCAATATCTTAATGTTGAAATCAATTAAATGTTAATCAATAAAAATGACTCTTATGGAGGCACCTCGCATGAGGCGCATTGGTCCCCCAATATATCCCTAAAATAACAATAACAACAATAGTATTGATCATAAAAATGATATAGTAATGGTAATAGTAATAACAATAAAAATAGTTATGATAATAATGATAAAAATAATAATAATATTAATAATAATAATAATGATAATAATAATAATAATAATGTGGGGGTGGTGAAGGGAAACACAGGGGTATGGAAATGAGTTCAGGTGAAAAATGAGGACGCTCCTGCGATGGTGGTGACTCAGGATGCGCCGCCGAACCTGAATCCAGGTCGCTGATTGGTTCCCACCCGCGACCTGGAATCGCAGAATGCTGCGGCTGGATCCGCCCACACGACATCTCCGAAGCTCTTGTTTATGTTTTTCTTTCTGTTAATGTATAGTGACTCCAGTAGAGCTACCAGTCTTTTCTTTTTGCGCAGCTCACGGTGCAGGACCCTGGCATTTATCCACTTTGGCAGATACCCCGCCTTGTGCTTGTGGATAACCAGTGCGCTAGATGAGCCGTGGTGCCTCAAGTCAGCACGGAGCTCTTTCACCCTGGTAACCAAACCCCTGCTAGTCTCTCCAAAGTAGCTGCAGTCGCATCATCTACACGAAATTTTATAGCCTATGTTGTCAGGGCTGCTCTTCCGCTTGGCACGAAGCAACTCACCGATCTTGCATCTCCCTGTGGCCACCACGCTATAACCAGCACGGTGGAGGGTAGCACCCAGCATCTGCGTCAGCTCGCATTCTGGGAGGACGAGATATTTCTTCTGTTCCTCCTCTCTGTCCCTCCTCTCCAGGAGGAGGCCCCTTGGATAACCCAGCTTGGAGAACGTGTTAGTTATGTGCTGATTTTCCTCCTCTATGTAGACGTCACTAACATATACGGTAAGCGGGTAGAAAAAATCCTATTACCTTACCTTTTTTTCGTCTGGGTGCCATGTGCATTAAGGTATGTAATAAAACAATAATAATAATAATAATAATAATAATAATAATATGTAATTATAGAAATAATAAAACAAAACTAATAACGATGATAATGAAAAGTATTATTATCAAATATCACACGTGAGTAATGATTCTTACAGAGTATAATGTCAGTGTCCTCTTTGGTGTTCTCTTTGCTCATTAACTAGCTTTTTTTTTTTTATATACCATGTGGGCTTTTCACGGGAATTTATGGGCTAAAGGGGATACTTTTTAGGTTACCTCCTATCTTAAAGCCCACCCGCTAGGAAACCGTTGTCCCTGAGTGAGGAAGCCCAACCTACACTCAGACCGTGGACAGGATTCGAACCCGTGCGCTTGGAGACCTCTAGGATCCCAAAGCACGCATGGTTCCACTGTACCACGGCGGCCCCAAAGTAAGTTGTGGTGGGCAGTCTTAATTAACCTACTTGTCTAAAGATTAATGGGTCAGCTAAGTTTTTTTTTTTTTTCAGCATGGAGAGTACATTATACATTCCAGTTTTCTAAAATGTATGTAGCTTAATACAGTCCATGATGTAGTGATTGTTTACTACACACACTGCACACTCAATAGCAACAATTTCTTCATTGCGGATTGTTTTGGAGTCACAAGTAGTGTTCCTGTCATGGACGTTCTCATTGACTGTTGTATCACCTTCCATAGATATTTGTATCCCATTCGAAGTCTTGAGTAGGAAATCAGTAGTTACCTAATGTGTCTTCAAAGCGCATATTATTTATTAACCCCTCCTAGGTTGCACTGAATCGCACTCATGCTGTCACAGATGAAGACGATGTTGCTATTGTTCATTTTCTTACATGAGAGGGTTTTAGTGCTAGTTTCGAGAGCAGTTAGCTAAAGCTGCGTTCGCGAAATTCGTCAGTATTGTTCCAATCATTTGAGCAATGTTAATTTCGGATCACTACACAACCCGTACGACTATTGACACCGTCGGAACCATTGGTATACACGCAGATTGTGACGTTGACAAACTTCTTGTAGTAACACGGCAGCATTCATGTTAACAGGCTTTTACATTCCTTTAACTAGAATTGTATTGTGTACAGTTTAAGCACAGCCCATTGGATATCTAGTTTCACCTTTGAACTTTTCGTGGATGAAAACCTATATATGTTGATGCCGTTATAAAGATGAAGTGCAGCCCAAAGCCACCTGTTTTTTTTTTTTTTTTTTTTTCTAGTGGAAGGTTTGATTTTTTTTTTCTAGTGGAAGATTTGATATCCACTACCATAATATTGATATACCTGATTATATGAAAGGTATGGTACAGATCGACTTTGTTGGACCCTTCCCCTCCTCAGGCAAACATCAGTTTTGATATATATTACACATATAAGACACTTTCACATGTTTTATATTGATGGTGCCCACTCTGGATGTCACATCTGAGACAGCATCCAGAATTCTCGCCAATACGTGGGTGTGTTTGTTTTGATTGCCGCTCACGCTCTCCTCCAATAGAGCTTTTCCAGGAGGTATGTCGAGAGGTAGGTATACAGCAGTAGCTTAGTTCTCCCTATCACCCTTGAACTCAGGCGCAGGTGAGAAGGCAGAACTAGCTGATAGAAAGCTTCAAGTGTATATGCCGGAACAATGTCGATGAGTGTCCAGAGTTGGTGCCGCAACAGCAGTTCAGCCATAACACGTGGAAAGAACGCCGCTACGTACCAGTCAACACAAATTGGTGTCAGTTTGCCAGCAAGACGACCAGAGCAGATAAATGACACGTGCAAAAGCTACTGACCTAGATTTCACTTTTCCAGACTTGAATAATGCAGTTCTAGCTCAGAAATTGATGAGGGAGAAAACACAGAAGATCCAGAGAGCACTACATGTAGAACGAGAGGTGACTTACACAAGCTAGTAGAAATGACAGATACCGTAGTAATGTTTTCCGGGTGGGAGAGGGTGTGCGCCTTAAGCTAACTACGGCAGAGCGATGCATCAAAAGGGGCAAGAAAATAATTATCTCTCCTCTACCGTAGATACCGGTTCGTTAAGGTCGTACCAGGTGACCCCGGAGGACAAGCCACGTGAAAGTGCGTCATTACGACAAACTAGAACTAGAGCGCAAACAATAAACGAAACGACTCAATATCACTCCAGTTATTCGAGTAAAGGCAGGTAGCCAATTAGAGGCTCAACGGGAAGCAGGCAGCCCCATGGAGAAGCTTCAAGTTGGTCCTTGTCGCTCGACGTACGAGCGCGAATGGGAAGAATATTGAGACGACATGGGAGACGTCAGTTGTGAAGATCTAGATGATATCGTTGATATTTATTTATGATGATTTTAAGATGTGAGGAATGAGAGTTAATCGTTATAATTACGAAGAGAGGGTTCATAACGTTATATCAGGGGATTCAAAGGTATCAAAGGGGAAGCATGAGAACACGGTGGTAGTCTGGGACCGGATTTTGGAGCACATGCTTGTGAAATAAAGCGCCTCCACTTAACGCTGTTGAATTCTTGACTTTAGTTATCATCATGATAAATAACATTCTTAGAGAAAAGACTGAAGCAACAATATTGCCTCCAGCCACCCCCTAATATACTGACTAGTATTGCATGACGTTTAAAGTAGGATTAGAATTTGATACTTGTAGTGTCTTTGTGAGGCTCCAAGGTATTAATAGTGCGTTGTTCATTAGTTTCCTTGTATTTAACTATGGTTTTGTGAAGGAATATAACAAAGCCAAAAGAGTTCAAGATCTTGGGGAACTTATTGAGGATTAGCTGAAAGTGACGCTCATCTCTTCCATGGAATACTTTGTTCTCTTGTGTAGATGGTCCTGAGGACATCCAGAGTCTTCATCTTAGCAATGATATTAATCAACATGTTAGAAAAAGAAGCAGTTAATAGGATACCTTGTGGTGTCCCTAAGGTCCATAGGTTTTACTACGAAGACGGCGTCAAACATGACAGAAGCTTGTTTTCCAGATAAGTAGTCTCTAACAGTTATGTTTTTCGCTCTCTACTTTTGCCAGAAATAACGTCCTTGCAGGCATAAATTGACGAGAATTAGAATCAGGATTTTCAAGAGGATAAGATTAGTGAACAAGACAGCAAGAAACACATAAAAAGTGCCAGCACAGCTGCGTCTGACAGCTGCGGGCAGAAACACGTGACGCCCTTATCTCTTCCCTTGCTTCCCGTCCATCCCACCACACCGTCAGTCCAACATGCTTCTTCGTCTTAACTCTTCTTACAACACGAAATAACTTGCTTTGTCAATACTATCACCACCACATACTATATACATCAAGTATACATCACGTAAGCCTCACTATACCTCTGGCAAAAGATTCCTTCGAGACAGGAGTGTAGCTGAACCCATGAATTAGTGACAAGTAATAATTAGTTCAGTGTCGCTGTCTCAGCTGCAAACACAAATCACAACTCAGAGATGTCAATTATAATCTTAATAGAGCATATTGCCGTAACACTGCCAATGGCGTCTTCCGACACCTTCACCCAAGACTAAATATCATTGGAAAATATGACTAAAAGGCTGTTTTTGTATTAAGAGAGTTTTCAAAAGATGAAAAAATAGAAGTAAAGAAAATTGAAGGTGAAACAAGTCTTTCTTTTTTTTTCGAAAAATGAACATAATAATAAAAATAATAATAACAATAATAATATATTAATGATAATAACAAAAATAATAATAATAATAATAATAATAATAATAATAATAATAATAATAATAATAATAAACAATAATAATTGTTGGATGCCCACAGTCAAATGCCCACATCATAATTCAGAATATGAAGAAACAAGAAATAAAGAAAGTATGGATGTATGTACAGTTCGCAGATTGTTTGTCGCACCCAGCCATAAAAGGAATTAGGATATCAGTGGGTCAAAGGTCAAAAGGAAACAGGTTTATGACCCAGGCCAGACCCAGGTAGATAGCCCAGGTCAGGTAAACATTGTGATGTTGTTGTCGTTCTTAAATATTGTTGATACCACACGTGGGGGTCACGTGAGCATGTATTAGATTGGTGAACTGTACATATGAGGGGTGTGTGGTGTGGGCCAAGACACGCCCCCATAAGTTCCTGAAGGGAAATTGTAGAGGACTGAATCAGAGAGAAACGAGAGAGGAAGCAGAGAAGACAACCGCGGCTCTAAACGGGCCATCCTCGGCTGCATAGCTGAGGGCGGCATGAAAATGTTGTACTTCATATAACCAGTAAGTGGAGCTATAAGTTGCAATGCAATCTTCTGAGGTAAATTAGAATGGAGGTGGAATCATAATAGGTGGTTTAGATATTATTTTATTATGGTTTATGTGTATGCACTTGGTTCATAGTGACGTCTTTATATACTTGCGTTTTCATTTATGAGTAAAGGATCTATGTACGTATGTGCATGTGTGTTGCTCTGGCGAATAAATTACATAACATATTTACTATGTATGGGTACCAAGAGAAAGAGATTCGTTGAGCGAAGTTACTTGTGTGGAAATATCAAGATTTGTCATTATATTTCGGTGGTGTTACGTTGTCATTTTGTTGAACGGAGTCTGGTAATTATATGTGTATGGTAATATATTTGGTGGTACGTCATGGTTGCTTGCATTCATGTACCAAGTAAAGGTCATCCTTATATACGGGTAGCTGGGAAAAAGGGGTAATATTGTACGTACTACGTATGAGATTTACGGAGAAATAAAGCACCGGGTTCAGATGTTGTAATACGTTATGAAGATATAGTGGATGATGTTTGAAGTGAAATCCGTTTTGATGCGAGAATATCTACGAGATTAATGCAATTCTTAAGGATGTTTGTAAGAGAAATTGTAATAATTGCAGTGGAGAAGGCAACAGAAAGAGTTGTGATTGTTACTTGTCGGCGCCGTATCGAACACCTTATGTATAGATATTAGTTTTGTTAATTAAAGATAGAAAAAACCTTTGACTATTTATAGCCAGTAGCTAGACAATTTGTGCAACGTCGTGCAACAGCTCGGATCACGACATGGTGGCAGCGGTGGGATCTAAATGTTGCACAAATTGTTGCATTGCAAAAAAAAATATATTGCCAAATGTTGCAAAGTGTAATCTTGGAATTGGCGCAAGGGACAGTCATATTGATGGAAGATTAAAGTAAATTGGTTGAAAGTGCACGAAGTAGCTGTTGTCAACATCAGAAGTGGCATGGTTATTATAATATGAATGCATATCATTATCACTATTTTGTCTGAAGCTGAGTCGCCCGTGACGATCATAAGGTTTGTGTAAAATCCGTAGATTTTATTTAGTAATTAATTTCGATATTCATTAAAGATCATGTTGCGTGTAAGAGGTTATTCTTTCAAGTGGATGCTTTAAGGTTATATTTTGATTAGACGATATCTGAGTAATATGTTGTACGGTTACCTGTCGCTTGTTTCACCTAAGCCTTTACAAATCAAGGGGTAAACGAGGAGTCTTATTAGCGGAGAGAAATGCGACAAAATATGAGATATAAAGAGTTTTAATAAATTATTTAAGGTTCGTCTACATTATAATATGTGTATCATAAAGTAGTCAATGGAGTAACGATAACTGAGTGTCAAGGGCATAAATATTACGGATATGCGGCAAAATTCACAAAGGTAGACGAATTTGTTGTCGTTATGTGAAGGGAAACTTATCATATATAAGAGACGTGACATATAAGGGTAATTTTTTTTCACACGAGTGTCGACTGTCAGAGGAAAATAGCAAGTGGTGTAAGCATATATTGTGGTTTATAGCAGGAAAATATGAAGTACTGAATAAGACGATTTTAATTGCCCCATAGCGATAGAGACGAATAAAAAATGTGTAAATTGTATCATGTTTGGGAGTTCGTCGGATTATAGATGAAAGAATATTGAAGGTTCTGATGAAAGATATGGAACAAAAAGTGAGTGTCAAGTAAAGAAGGGATATTGTGTGTAGTTGATGCAAGGAATTTTTCCGTGAGAATAGTATATGAGGAAGAAGATATAGTATGAGGGAATAATAGAAACATAGTAGAAATATGATTGAGATATACATCACTGCGGTTAAGGTTTGAGGCAAATATCAATATCAGAAGTATAGAAAATAAAGAAGAAATATGACTGATATATGAGGTAAGTATTAAAATGGGATATCTATGTAAAGAAGTTAATAGAGGAAATAACTGGAGAGTGTTAATATTGAAGAGAATCAAGAGCAGAGAAAGACATTTTGTTGTTACATATTGATCATACGTGTATTGTGAGTCTCTTGGGTTAATGAAAGGTAGATGAAAATATTTAAGGAGAAAAGGAAACGGTGAGTTGCGGGTCAATTTTATGAAATGATGGCAGGATATAAAGATGAATTAATATATACATATATTATGTCGAGTTGCAGATGCTACCACGTGCTGGGTAGTAGTTGAGTTGAGTAGGTAACACTGTTGTAACAGTGGTAGTTCATGAAATTGAAGGTTGCTGGCTAGATCCTAACTCACCTTACAATTTCTTTTCTCACCACCTTAAAGTTACTAATCTCACCTCAATTTTTTTTCTCTCTCAGTGGGTGAATTGAATTGAAAGTAGTGGAGTTTTTAAGTGATAAGGTGAGAAAAGAAGCAAAATATGTATATTAAATGTTCAATCACATGTGTAATGCAAAGCCAACCTTCAATTGTGTTGGATAACATCATATTAGTGCCCGAAGTTGTAAGACAAGAAATTATATGTGAGTTGTAGCATATGTAGCTACCAGTTTAAGGCTTTAGGCCGTTGATAAAGATAGATACGATATGAACAACATCAGTAAATGCAAGAATAAGGAGTAATTTGCAGTAATTATGTTCTGTTGTGGCTATTGGTATTGAGAACAACTAGGTTGAAATATAAAAAGAGTACTGTCGAGATGTTATACATATTAGCAAATATGAATAGCTACGGAAGGGCAGTAAGTTGGCGAATGTTATTGACATTGATATGAGAGATAGTGATCAGTAATATCGTTGAACGTGAGGTTTGATGTTCGGCAACATGAGGTTAATGATATTCGGCAACATGAGGTACATTTATGTCAAGAAGAATATAATATGTGGGTTGCAATATTGTGTGTGAGGAATGTTTAGGAAGGAAAAAATTGGGAGGAATAAGATACATATCTATACTGCGTGAGGGAATAGGTGTGAGGAGAATATATATCTAGGAAGAAAGGGATGAAGATGGATATTTAGATTAGAATATATATGTTGATATTTGTTAAGAAGTCATTCATATTGAATTGAGGAAAATGCATATCAAGGAAAACAATGTGAGGATTTAGTCAAGGAAAATATATATCTAGGAAGAAAGCGATGTGAGGATGGATAGATAAATTAGAAAATATATTACTATTTGTTATGAGGTAATTCATATTGAGTGAGGAGAATAGATATCAAGGTAAAGAATATGAGGACTGAGTCAGACTGTAGGAACATATATGTCAGGAAGGAAAACACATAATATTGCATTGATAATTATTGACAAGATCATTATATATCAGTTCGACATGTGAAAAGGAATTAAAATTCATGAGGTTAAGATCTTATATATAGGGAGAAGTAGAAATGATATTGCAGAACCATAAGGATGTCATTCCCGGAACTACACTAATAATGTTAACATCAGAGTAAATATGATATATATGTGTAGTAAGGAAACAAGTGTAAGTATGAAGGTTGATATAGAGTGAGGTAAAACAGAGTAAGCACATGATATTAAGACATTAAAGTTGCGAATTATAATGTGAAGAAATACGCGTCAAACATACCATTCGTTGTGTGTACATTGACTCTTGTACCTAGCAACACTTGAACACTTCGTGCCAACCTAGGGGGCATAAGGCGTGTACAAGTGGTTGTGATCAACTAGGTGACAAGTTGTTTCTCTCTGGCCAGAAGTAAATATTAATATATATTATGTAAATGCCGGTCTGGAGATTGCCGATTCAGAAGAGTGGGGGATGCCCTGAAAGCTACGTTTCGACAGTACCCTGCATGGCAGTGTTGAGTTATACAAAGGATGTTAGTGGGCCCACTATTGAATATGTTGAGTAAAGATATCTATCCATGGATTGATTTTAGCATGTGCATACTCGAGTCAAAATCAATACATCAAGAGTCGTCTGACTGTTATGAAAAGATATGAGAGGATATCAGGTGAATATGAGATATGATGACAAATATTAGATATAAAGGTAAATATATGAATATATAGTTATGAGATGTGAGAGAATGAGGATATTTAAAAAGGTTAATATGAAGTAAATATGAGATATGAAGGTAAATATGGATATATAGATATGAGATATGAGAGAATGAAGATATTTGAAAAGGTTAATATGATTTAAATTTGAGATATGAAGGCAAATATTGATAAGAAGCTAAATATGTGAATATATAGTTATGAGATATGAGAGGATGTGGATAATGATTATATTAGAAAATGTGAGATTAGGATATTGATTAGAAAATGTTGTGATGAGGATATTGAATATATGAGAAAATGCTGTGATGAGGATATTGACTATATTAGAAAATATTGAGATGAGCATGTTGACTATATTAGAAAATGTTGTGATGAGGATATATTATGAAAATGTGCATATACATATCTATGTTGTGTAGGTCATGAATATATTGGGCAAATATTATTGAGATAGTGAAATGATAATATAACATGAAGATATAGTGAATATATACATAGGTAAAGTGGTTATACATTCTGAAGGCAGAAAACTGGCAACAGTGATATTGACATTAGATTAATATGCAGGCATCTGAATGTTTTCTTGTTGACGATGATGAAGATATATGACTAACATGGAAGTTAAGGTGTCTCTATATAATTTGGAGGGATATATGGCGATCTGGAAGATTTTATAGAGATTAGGATAAATGTATAGTAATGAGTGTTAATGAATGCCTTTATCTGTGATTTTGACGATATATGTGAAATAAGGGGTATATCTATGGGATTGAAAATAGATACAATGTGAGATGTCGTACTTAACACAACACAGGACATTTGGTTACAAGTCTGAGTTGAGCTATCGTGATATCGTAGGAAATCATCAGTGGTTTCAGTAGCTTTCACTTGATTATATAACATTTTAAAGGAAGATTTAAAGTTAATGCAAGGATTGTAAAGGTAATCAGTTAACGACGATAATGAGGAAAGAAGAGTTATTGATGAGGTATCAAGCGAAAAATATATAGAAGGACATTACTCCCCATCTTATCGTTAGCTATATGGTAAGGCTTGAAGGTGAAACAAGACGAAAATATATTAAAGAAATACGATATGGATGTTGACTATCAAGAGATTAAGATGGACATTATATAATATGATGTAGTTAGGAAAACACTGATATGAAAGGAGTCCAAGTCGAAACTAAATAATGAAGTAAATATTAGTGTTTAACATATGGAATATATGGTGTGATTCTTGTCTGTGTGCTGGTGATGATACAGAACGGTAATGGTTGAGTGTTTTAACAGCAAGCTAATATTTTTTATTTTGTATTTTGATTTTCGAGTATAGTGCGTATATTACATATAAAGATAGATATCGTGACTTAAGGTGAGAAATAACAGCGTATTCCTTACAAGACAACTCAGAATCGGATTTATTTCTTGGTGTCGTAATATTTTCACAAGTGATGGATTTTTCAGGTTTCAAGTGCTTACATCAACATATTACGTGGATCTGAGAGCAGCTACTTCATATTGCAATCTATATATCAGTACTTCTGAATCCACTGCGTCAGTTCATTTTCAACATCGTGATATTAGTGCATCCTTACGGGATGCAATATTTTTTTTTGTTTTATGTTACCTTGTATGAGACGTCACCCTTATCTGAGATAGTGCGATATTCATTCCTCCATATTTATGTATATACTTAGAAGTTTCACCATATAATATGCTTTTAACAGTGATGTAATTTGAGAGTATTGCATACTTGAGTTCCAACTTACTTCTTTTGAGAAATTCTGACGACACAGATACTCTCCCTTGATTGTTTCTGTATCTTGTAAGATGATATCTATCCTCTGAATAATGTTGATAATTTGAGATAATTAGCTGATTTCTTTTTTTACAATATATGATATGATATACATTCCTCCTAGTTATGGACATATATGTGCATAATGCCTTGATAAAATGTTGAC
>NW_025541705.1:270775-276236 GCF_017591435.1 Portunus trituberculatus
ATGTGTCCCAGCTCAGTCCAAAAGGTGACTAAGATAAGGAACTCTTCCAACATGGTCCTTCTCACCTTCTTTGGTTCCACTCTCCCAGACCGTGTTAATATCGGTCCTATCAATCTTAGGGTGAGGCGTTTTGTTTCTCGCCCTCTTCAGTGTTTCTCATGCTATGGGTACGGTCACGGCAAAAGCTCATGTAAGGAAGCTTCTCGATGTGGTAATTGCTCTAAATTAGACTCGCATTCAGAGGAGCATTGCAATGCTGCAGCTTATTGTTTCCATTGCCATGATGCTCACCTGGTATGTTCCAGGCAATGCCCTAGGTATCGTCTGAAGCAGGACATTCTACAGCTTGCTAACGCTCAGTTCATCAGCCTTGGTAGCGCCCGCCGTGAACTCCTGTACCGCCAGAAGGACGGTACTGGTGCGACATCCTATGCTTCATTGGCCACACGCTCTTCAGCTGAGTCTTCCGGTCCGAAGACAATTCCTCCTGCTACCTCTCGCTCTATTGGGGTGGGTTGTCCTGTTCATTTGGCCAATAGGTTTGCCCTTTTGTCCGATGACTCGGTTGATTCATCTCTTAAAAGTAACGAGAAAAATACGGACTTACCAAAGTCACCCATGTAGTAGATGTCCATTTGCCTCCTGCATCGCCTAAGCCTTTGAAGGGCCTGACTAAACGGCACCGCGGCTCTGCGGAGTCGATAGATTTAGCTCAGCATAAGCAATCTAAGGTTTCTCCCGGTGCACATGATCGTGAGCCCTCTAGGGACCGCTCTGCAATGATAGCTCCAGTAGTTTCTGTCTCAGCCTGATGAGGACGGTCTTAGCATGGAGACGTCAGATGATATTGTCACAGCCGTTCCTCGTGGACCCGCTGTGTCAAAAAGTGCTGTCCAGCCTGACCCTCGTCTTCCGATGACCGGTAGGAGTGATGATGGTTCGCATCACTCACCGGTAGGCCGAAAGGCTGCGGTCCAACGACCCGGTACATCTCAACTCCCAGTGTCTTCTTGTCGGTTGATTATTTCTAGTCAGGTAAGTCACGGGCAGCCCCTTCAAAAGGCTCGCCCGTCCACTGCACCTAAATAGTCATCTTCAAGCTTCTACAGTGGAACTGTAGAGGCCTTCGCGCCTCGTGGGGAACTCCGAGCTCTATTGTCGGAGTTCTCTCCAGCCTGTGTAGCTCTACAAGAGACTATGCTAGGTGATAGTACTTATTCTAGTTCTCCTGGCTATCGTGCCTTTTTTAGCACTCCTTTCCCTGACCAGGGCCACCACGGTGGCACAGCTATTCTAATCCGTCAGGATATACCTGTTATCCCTTTACAACTTAACTCTACCTTTCAGGTGGTTGCTGTTATGGTTTTTATGGGACGATCCTACACCATTTGCAGTTTATATCTCCCTCCTCGGCTTTCTGTCTCCAGGGGTGAGCTTGACGGCCTGGTGCGTCAGCTGACTCCGCCTTTTCTTTTGTTGCGAGATTTTAACGGCCGTCACCCCTTGTGGGATGAAGGTACTAGTAATCCTCGTGGGGTTTTAATCGGTTCTTTTATTGAGGATGAGGGATTGGAGGTTTTAAATTCTGGGGATGTTACACATTTCTACAGTCCTACTGGGACTTTTACAGCTATCGATCTTTCTCTGTGTACATCCAATTCTTTCCTTGATTTAAATTGGCGGGTCCTACCGGATTTACACGGTAGTGACCACTTTCCGATTTTATTACAATCTGTAAACTCTGACCCACAGCCCCCACACTGGGTTTTAGACAAGGCAAATTGGCCTCGATTCATAGATCTTAGCTCTTTTATCCATCCTCTGGCTGACTTTTCTACTTGTGCTGAGGCTGTTGATTATTTTACTGATTTTTTACATTCAGCAGCGCTTCAGACAATCCCTAGGACGTCCGGTCGCTTTACTAAGCGTCCCGTTCCTTGGTGGAACGCAGCATGCACAAACGCTGTGAAAGAGAAACGGGCAGCTTTCTCTCGTCTCCGGCGACATCGTGGGGACCCGCAGTGCCTGGAAGCTTTTCGGCGCTGCCGAGCTCGGGCCCGCCGCGTTTTGAAAGAGGCACAAAGAGCCTCTTGGAAAGCTTATGTATCTTCCATTAATGCCTGCACCCCTCTTACGGATGTCTTTAACAAAGTCCGCCGAATTGCTGGGAAGTATTCTGCTCCTCCCCCACCAGTTTTGTTGTCTGCTGGGCGAACGGTGGCAGACCCTAAGACTGTCGCCGACCTCTTCGCGGAGCACTTTCTTAGTGTTTCCCGGAAGAACCCTGCAGCACCGGGCGCACGTCACCGCCAGAGAATGGAATCTCTCGGCATAAATTTTCCTTCCACCGGAGGGGAGTCCTATAATATCCCCTTCTCTGCCTCCGAGTTGCGGACTGCTTTGTCCCATTGTCACGACTCTTCTCCTGGTCCAGATGATATTCCTTATGCCTTCTTGCACCACATGTCTGATAGTGCTTTTAACTTTTTATTAAATCTTTCCATCTTCTTGGGCTGTCGCAGTGGTTCTCCCATTTCCGAAACCTGGGAAAGATAATCTTCAGGCTACCGTCCTATATCTTTGACATTCTACATTTATAAAGTGTTAGAAAAGATGGTAAATGTTAGACTCGTGTGGTACTTGGAGAGGGGGAAGTACTTGTCATCGGTACAGTGCGGCTTCCGAAAGATGAGGTCTACTACTGATGCTCTTTTATTCTATTTGTCTTCCTAAAGATGAGGTGTACTACTGATGCTCTTTTATTCTATTTGTCTTCTATTTGTGAGGTCTTCGCTAATCACCACCATCAAGTAACAGTCTTTTTTTACCTGAAGAAGGCCTACGACACGGCTTGGTGTCATGGCATTTTACAGTCCTTGTTTAATTTGGGCCTTCGTGGTCACCTTCCTTTTTTTATTCAGCAATTTTTATCCAGACATCTTTTACAGATTCGAGTTGGGAGTGTTCTCTCCGAGGCTACTACTCTAAATGATGGTGTCCCACAGGGAAGTATTCTTGGTGTTACACTATTCGCAGTCGCCAATAATGGTGTGATAGATACTCTTCCAGATGGCATTCACAGTTCCTTATATGTTGATGATTTATGTATTTCTTTTGCTGCTGCTAGGATGTAAGTGATTGAGCGCAAGCTCCAATTGGCGATCAATAGGGTGTCCAGTTGGGCCAACATGAACGGTTTTCGATTTTTCACCTCGAAGACCGTAGTCATGCATTATTTATACCTCACCAATAGACGCCTCTCATGTGTGGAGGCGACTCGATATCTTGGCCTTTTATTTGACAACCGTCTCACCTGGGTTCCCCATTTCCGTTCTCTTAAAGCTTCTTGTTGGCAGGCATTATCCCTTCTTCGGGTTTTAAGTCACACCTCTTGCGGTGCGGACAGGGACACGTTGCTACTTCTTCACCGTACACTTATACTTCCCAAGCTGGAATACGGCTGTGAGATCTACTCTTCCGCAACGGATGCACGACTACGCACGCTTGACTCCGTGCATCATGCTGGGGTCCACTTGGCTACGGGTACATTTCGGACATCTCCAATACCTAGCCTTCTAGTGGATGCTGGTTTCTGGCCGCTCGACCTCCGGCGCCAGTCTTTGATGCTCCGATGTTGGTTTCGCACCCACCGTCTTCCTGATTCTGTCCCTTGTCTGTCAATATTGCGGGACGCGCGTTCGCAGGCGTATGTCACTCGACCGAGTCTCCTAAACCTTTTGGCCTTCGAGTGGCAAATCTCATGGCAGATTATCTATCGACCCCACTCCTGTGTACTCTTTCCGGCTCCCACGAGTTGGTTATTGGCAGCTTCCTGTTATCTCATTATGCCCTCCTGCCATGGATGGCAAGAAGGATTTTCTGCCAGCTCTGTCCCACACACGGTTTTTAGAACACTTTTTATCCATTCTGATGATATCCCTGTTTTTACTGATGGTTCCAAATCCGACGCAGGCGTTGGGTTTAGTGTGGTTTTCCTCTTTTATCGGTCTGGCAGCCTTCCTTCAGTGGCATCCGTCTTTACTGCGGAGCTGTCTGCCATAGTCCTAGCTTTACAGATAATTTTTACTCTCCCGGTTTCGTCTTTTACAATTTTTAGTGACTGTCGCAGTGCTCTTACTGCTCTCTTTGCACTCTCTCCTTAACCCTTTGGTTTTATCAGCCCTGGAGTGGCTATATCTTCTTACCAGAACGAGGATATCGTGTTGGGTTCTGTTGGGTCCCTGGTCACGTTGGTGTTCCAGGAATGAACACGCAGATCGCCTCGCTAAAGAGGCAGCAAGTCGCGCTCCATCTCCTGTCCCTGTTCCGTTTCGAGATGTATTTCTTCTAATTCGTGAGGCAGTTGCAGCAATTTGGCAAAGGAGATGGCTAACGGGGGTCGCAACCTCGAAAATGGGAGAGATCACTACTTCCTCTATCCCTCCCTGGACATACACCCATGTCCGGGATCGCAGTGTACAGACTTTATTGGCGCGACTGCGTATAGGTCTCAGGTACTTTACACAAAGGTACCTCGTGACCAGGGACCCTCAACCTTACTGTGATGACTGCTTGGTGCCGCTCACTGTTCGGCACCTGCTTGTACAGTGCCCTTGCTTAATTGAGTTACGACACCGCTACCTCTACCGTTGTCGCGATAGAGATAGCGGTGTCTTTTACCTATCTAAGGTCCTTGGACCAGCTTCTCTGGCCTCTGGCCATGACGTTTTTAGATTTCTGTGAGAAGCGGGCCTCCTCCCCAATTTGTAAATTTTATTTCTTTTTATCATGTATTTTAATGTTTTATTTAATTTCATTGTAGTTTTTTAGTTACCTTTAGTTTTATTGTTTTTAACTACTTTTAGTTTTCATAAACTATAGTTGCGGCGCCATATGACCCTAGCTGTTGCGGCGCCTAAACAAAATCCATCCATCCCTTATTATCTTAAATAGTGATCGGCGTTTTGGTGTGAGGTCTAACCGTTATACAGGCATTCATTATTTCTGTTTTCTTTTGTCTACTATGTAACTTAACATTAATTGGCCTAGTTATGTTCTGTGCTCGTTTAGCACCTATGTGATGTGCCACATTTATATCTGAAGGGGTAACATTGAGGTGAAGGTTGTCTTTTGTTGGCTCGTATTATTACTTCAGCACTATTTTCATTAGAGTTTTCAGGAGGCAATACAGGTCCACTGATAATTAAGGTATCTTTCTTTCATACTGATTTACCTCATCAAACTGGTTTTCAAGCTGCACAATTCTGTTTTCAAGCTTTGTGATGTCATTTTGTAGTTTAGTTATTTTTTTATCCTTATGATTGATCATTAGTTGTGTGGCTTTCACTATAGTACGTATTATCACTTTACCTTCCTCAGACATATTGGTGCGCCTGTCCTCACCTCACTGTCCCCCTGCCAGTGAACGGGCCTGGAGGTGGTGCAAAACAGAGCCATGAGG
>NW_025541705.1:276736-307247 GCF_017591435.1 Portunus trituberculatus
AGTCTGTAAACGGCGATCCCGGACATGGGTGTATTTCCATTGAGGATAGAGGAAGTAGTGATCTCTCCCATTTTCGAGGTTGCGACCCCGTTAGCCATCTCCTCTGCCAAATTGCTGCAACAGCCACACGAATTAGATGAAATGCATCTCGAAACGGAACAGGGGCAGGAGATGGAGGGCGACTTGCTGCCTCTTTAGCGAGGCGGTCTGCGTGTTCATTCCAGGAACACCAACGTGACCAGGGACCCAACAGAACCCAACACGATATCCTTTTCTGGTAAGTAGATATAGCCACTCTAGAGCTGATATAACCAAAGGGTTATAGTGCAAGACGAAACCAGGAGAGTAAAAATAATCTGTAAAGCTAGAAATATGGCAGACAGCTCCGCAGTAAAGACGGATGCCACTGAAGGAAGGCTGCCACGCCGATAAGAAGGGAAATCCACACTAAATCCAACGCCTGCGTCGGATTTGGAACCATCAGTAAAAACGGGGATGTCATCAAAATAGATAAAAAAAAAAAAGTGTTCTAAAAACCGTGTGTGAGATAGCTGGCAGAAAATCCTTCTTGCTATCCATTGCAGGAGGGCATAATGAAACAACCGGAAGCTGCCAATATCCAACTCGTGGGAGCCGGAAAGAGTAGACAGGAGTGGGGTCGATAGACAAATCCATCATAAGGTTTGCCACTCAAAGGCCAAAAGGTGACATACACCTGCGAACGCGAGTCCAGCAATATTGACAGATGGGACAGAATCAGGAAGACGGTGGGTGCCAAACCAACATCGGAGCATCGAAGACTGGCGCTGGAGGTCGAGCGGCCAGAAACCTGCATCCACTAGAAGGTTAGGTATTGGAGATGTCCGAAATGCACCCGTAGCTAAACGAAACCCAGCATGATGCACGGTGTCAAGCGTGCGTAGTCGTGCATCCGTTGCGGATGAGTAGATCTCAACAGCCGTATTTCAGCTTGGGAAGTATAAGTGTACGGTGAAGAAGCAGCAACGTGTCCCTGTCCGCACCCCAAGAGGTGTGATCTTGCCAAAAAAATTGTCACAATTCCTGAGGGGAATCTGAAGAAGTATGAGAAGGGGATGCTCATGCGAGCTAAAGATATTACGCAAGCGAGGATGTTGCAACATCTCTCATGCCCTTCTGAGAGCATGTTTGAGACTGTTAAGGCTCATCCACCTTTAACTATAGCAAAGGTTGTGTTTATAGCCAAGATCTCTATGAATTTCCAGAAGAGGAAAAACTAGCAATGTGTCCTAGCTCAGTTCAAAACGTGACTAAGATGAGGAACTCTTCCAACATGATCCTTCTCACCTTCTTTGGTTCCACCCTCCCAGACCGTGTTCATATCGATCCTATCAATCTTAGGGTGAGGCGATTTGTTTCTCGGCCTCTTCAGTGCCTCTCATACTATGGGTACGGTCACGGCAAAAGCTCGTGTAAGGAAGCTCCTCGATGTGGTAATTGCTCTGCACTAGACTCACATACTGAGGAGCATTGCAATGCTGCAGCTTATTGTTTCCATTGCCGTGATGCTCACCAGGTACGTTCCAGGCAATGCCCTAGGTATCGCCTGGAGCAGGACATTCTACAGCTTGCCAATAGTCAGTTTATCAGCCTCGGTAGCGCCCTCCGTGAACTCCTGTACCGGCAGAAGGACGGTACTAGTGCGACATCCTATGCTTCATTAGGCGCTCGCTCTTCGACTGAGTCTGCCGGTCCGAAGACAACTCCTCCTGCTACCTTTCGCTTTGTTGGGGCGTGTGGTCCTGTTCATGTGGCTAACAGGTTTGCCCTTTTGTCCAATGACTCGGTTGAGTCATCTCTTATAAGTGACGAAAATAATACGGACTTGACCAAAGTAACCCATGTAGTAGATGTCCATTTGCCACCTGTATCGCCTAAGCCTTTGAAGGGCCTGACGAAGCGGCACCGCGGCTCTGCAGAGTCGATAGATTTAGCTCAGCCTAAACAATCTAAGGTTTCTCCCGCTGCACGTGACCGTGAGTCTACCAGGGATCACTCTGCAATGTTAGCTCCAGTTGTTTCTGCTCAGCCTTCTGTGACGCCCTCCGTATCAGATCGGGCTTCTTGTGATGAGGACGGTCTTAGCATGGAGACGTCCGATGATATTGTCACAGCCATCCCTTGTGGACCCGCTGTGTCAAAAAGTGGAGTCCAGCCTGACCCTCGTCCTCCGAGGACCGGTAGGAGTGATGATGGTTCGCATCACTTACCGGTAGGCCGAAAGGCAGCAGCGGTCCAACGACCCGGCACATTACAACTACCGGTGTCTTCTCGTCGCTTGAATATTTGTAGTCAGGTGAGTCACGTCAGCCTCAAAAGGCTCGCCCGTCCACTGCACCCAAAGAGTCATCTTCAAGCTTCTACAGTGGAACTGTAGAGGCCTTCGCGCCTCGTGGGGGGGAACTCTGAGCTGTACTCTCGGAGTTTTCTCCAGCCTGTGTAGCTCTGCAAGAGACTATGCTTACCTCCACCTAAACCTTCTAAACCTTGGTTTAACTCAGCCTGTTGTTGTGCTTTACATGATAGGGAGGTTGCCCATCAAAAACTTGCCAAACACTTCTTCATATGTTGAAAATGTCAAAATATTTCAAATTCAAACTCCCCTCGAGACTTCTGGCATCGAGCCACAAACATCTCAAATAACTTTTTCATTTTTCCCTCCTTTATTTTATCCTGATGGCACCACTACCATCTGTTATGTCTCTAAGGATGAAATCTTTTCTCAAACCTTTGCTCACAACTCCACCTTGGATGATTCTTTGCTTGTCCCTCCCTCTCCTCCTCCCTCTGACTATTTCATGTGTACAAATAAAATTCTTCGTAACGATGTTTTCCATGCCCTTGCTGGCCTAAACCCTCAGAAGGATTTTGGTGGTGATGGGGTACCTCCTATTGTTCTCAAAAACTGTGCTTTCGCGTTTGTATCTTGCCTGGCTAAACCCAAACTCTTCCAACTTTGTCCATCTACTCCTATTTATTTCCTGCTATAATAAATTTGCCTACATTCAGCCTGTTCCTAAAAAGGCTGATTCTTCTAAGCCCTCAAACTACCTTTCTTTAGCTTTAATCTCTTCTTTGTCTATATTTTTTTTAATCTATCCTGAATAGGAAGATTCCCAAACATCTGTCACTTCACAATCTTCTGTCAGATCGCCAGTATGGCTTCCGTTAATGTCGCTTTACTGATGATCTTCTGGCTTTCCTTAATGAGTCTTTGTCATCCTCTTTTAGATTTTTAGATTTCGGTGAAACTTTCGTTGTAGCGTTAGGCATACTTTTGATAGAGTCTGGCATAAAGCTTTGATTTGAAAACTGCCCTCCTACGGCTTCTATCCTTCCCTCTGCAACTTTATCTCAATTTTCCTTTCTGACCGTTCTATTGCTGCTGTGGTACACGGTCACTTTTTTTCTCATAAATCTATTAATAGTGGTGTTCCTTAGGGTTTTGTCCAAACATCCACTCTTTGTATTATTCATTAATGACCTTTTTAACCAAAACTTATTGCCCTATCCACTCCTACGTTGATGATACCACCTTACATCCACATATTTTCAGAGACGACCAACCCTTCAGGAAGTCAATAGATCACAGAAGCCACAGACCGCCTGACTTCTGATTTTTCTAAGGTTTCCGATTGGGGCAGAGAAAAAATCTAGTAGTTTTCAATGACTCGAAAACTCAATTCGTCCATCTATTAACTCGATACAACCTTCCAGACAACTATCCCCTCTTCTTCAATGACACTCAACTGTCTCCCTCTTCCACAACGAATATCCTCGGTCTGTCCTTTGCCCATGATCTTAACTGGAAACTTCACATCTCATCCCTTGCTAAAACAGCTTTAATGAAGTTAGGTGTTCTGAGGCGTCTCCGCCAGTTTTTCTCGCTCCTCCCGCCGCTTACTCTGTATAAGGTTCTTATCTGCCTGTGTATGGAGGACTCTTCGCATGTTTGGGGGGGGTTCCAATCACACAGTTTTACTAGAAAGGGTGGAATCCAAAGCTTTTCGTCTCATCAACTCCTCTTCTCTGACTAACTGTCTTAGTAGTCACCTGCCGCCCGGTGGAATACTCCAGGAGAGGTACTTACGGGGATGTAGGCAGTGCTGCAGACTGAGTGATTCCCGTGTCCTCTCTTCCCGGTTCCCTTTGTGGTCTCATTTATACAATTGAGCAGCTGCAGCCTGCCCTCTAAAGACAACTTCTACTACTTCCTACACTACACTACAACACCTTACACTTTTACACTCTCTTCAAATCAAAATTTAATAATGGCTTCACCACGCCCTGCCTCGGAGTCCCCTCTGGGAGGGACCATAAATGTCCCCAGGTCGGACTGCCCCTCTGCTGTCGACCTTGGGTGTCTTGACACTTCATCTAATACTTTCACTATCAATTTCTGCAACATTCGTGGCCTTCGTTCTAATTTTCAATCTGTGGAACACCACCTCTCCTCTACTAAACCTCATCTTCTCTTCCTAACCGAAACACAGTTGTCTGTGACTACTGACAGCAGCCCTTTTCTGTTCCCTCCTACTTGCTCTATCCTCATTTTCAATCCAAAGCTGGATGTTGCGCATACGTGCGTAACGACACCACTTGCTCTCGTGCCCACAATCTTGAATCTTCAGAATTTTCTACCATCTGGCTAAGACTTCAATGTCACTCTCTAACTAAATTCATCTGTGCTGTATACCTCTCACCTAATTCCTCTGACTATGTAAAATTCTTTGACTATTTGACTTCCAAGGTGGAGCACATCTTATCTCACTTTCCTTTTGCTGAGATCTCCATTTTAGGGATTTCAATGTTCACCACCAGCTTTGGCTTTCATCTTCTTTCACTGACCAACCTGGTGAACAAACCTTCAACTTTGCTATCCTTCATGACCTAGAGCAGCTAGTGAAGTTCCCTACCCGTATTCCTGACCGCCTTGGAGACACGCCCAACATTCTTGATCTTTTCCTAACCTCCAACCCTTCTGCTTACTCTGTTAAACTTTCCTCTCCGTTGGGCTCCTCCGACCACAATCTAATTTCCGTTACCAGTTCTATCACTCCAGTGCAGCCTCAGGACCCGCCTAAGCGGAGGTGCTTCTGGCATTTTAACTCTGCTAAGTGGGAGGAACTAAGGCAGTACTATTCTGATTTCCTTGGGATGATTATTGTTTTCATGTCAGAGATCCTTCTCTTTGTGCCGAGCGCATAACAGAGGTGATTATCTCTGGCATGGAGCTATACATTCCTCATACTTTCTCTAACCCTAAAGCTAAAAAGCCTTGGTTTAACTCTGCTTGTTCTCGTGCTGTCAATGATAGAGGCGGCTCACAAACGGTTCCGTAGCCATCCAACTGCTGAAACTCATGCCCTATATATTTCTGCCCGTAATCATGCCAAATCTATTCTCCAACTTACTAAAACTCTTTCATCAATAGAAAATGTCAAAGTCTTTCCAATTCTAACTCCTCTCGAGATTTCTGGCATCTAGCCAATAATATCTCTAACAACTTTACTTCTTCGTCTTTCCTCCTTTACTTCATCCAGATGGCTCTACAGCTGTCTCTTCTTTTCTAAAGCTGAACTCTTCGCTCAAACCTTTGCTACCAACTCAACTTTGGATGATTCTGGGCATATTCCTCCTACTCCTCCACCCTCTGACTACTTCATCCCTAAAATTAAAATTCTTTATAAAGACGTTTTCCTGGCCCTCTCTGGCCTTGATTCTCGGAAGGCTTACGGTCCGGATGGAGTCCCTCCTGTTGTTCTCAAAAACTGTGCTTCCGAACTCGCTCACTGCCTGGTCAAACTCTTTCATCTGTGTCTCTCTACTTCTATTTATCCTTCTTGCTGGAAGTTTGCTCACATTCAACCTGTCCCTAAAAAAGGTGACCACTCCAATCCTTCTAACTACCGCCCTATAGCTTTGATTTCCTGCCTTTCTAAAGCCTTTGAGTCTATCCTTAATAGGAAGATAATGAGGCATCTATCAGCTCACAACCTTCTCTCTGATTGCCAGTATGGTTTCCGTAAAGGCAGATCTACTGGTGATCTTCTTACTTTCCTAACTGAATCTTGGTCATCCTCTTTTAGGGACTTCGGTGAAACCTTTGCTGTCGGCCTTGACATATCGAAAGCCTTCGATAGAGTCTGGCACAAATCTTTAATTTCTAAACTACCCTCCTACGGATTCTATCCTTCTCTCTGTACCTTCATCTCCAGTTTCCTTTCCGATCGTTCTATTGCTGCTGTAGTAGACGGTCACTGTTCTTCCCTAAAACTATCAACAGTGGTGTTCCACAGGGTTCTGTCCTATCACCCACTCTCTTTCTATTATTCATCAATGATCTCCTAAATCTGACTCAATGCCCTATCCACTCCTATGCTGATGATACCACCTGCATTATTCAACAGCGTTCAACAGACGCCCAACCCAACAACAATTAAATGACTCAAGGCGAGATGCTATAGGACGCCTAACTTCTGATCTTTCACTTGTTTCTGATTGGGGCAGAGAAAACCTGGTTTTGTTCAATGCCTCAAAAACTCAATTTCTACAACTATCTACTCGACATAACCTTCCAGACAACTATCCTCTCTTCTTCAATAACACTCAACTTCCCTCTCCTCTACATTAAACACACTCGGTCTATCCTTCACTAAAAATCTAAACTGGAAATTTCACATCTCTACTCTTGCTAAATCAGCTTCCAAGAAGTTAGGTGTCCTATGGCGTCTTCGTCCATTTTCTCTCCCTCCCAGCTGCTTGCTCTGTACAAGGGCCTTATCCGCCCGTGTATGGAGTATGGCTCTCATGTCTGGGGGATCCACACACAGCTTTACTAAACAAGGTGGAATCTAAAGCTTTTCGTCTTATCAACTCTTCTCCTCTAACTGACTGTCTTGATTCTTTAAGTCACCGCCGCAATGTTGCATCTTTATCTGTCTTCTACCGCTGTTTTCATGCTGTCTGCTCTTCTGAACTTGCTAACTGCATGCCTTCCCCCTCCTGCGGCCTCGCTGCACAAGACTCTCTACTTCTTCTCATCCCTATTCTGTCCATCTTCCTAATGCAAGAGTTAACCAGTATCTTCACTCCTTCATTCCCTACACTGGTAAACTCTGGAACTCTCTACCTGTGTCTGTATTTCCACCTGCCTATGACTTAAACTCTTTCAAAGAGGAGTGTCAAGACACCTCTTACGTTAACTGGACCCTCCTTTTAGATTTTTTGTTTTTCTCTTTCTACTTTCCTCTTAACAGGGCCTGGCAACCAGCGGGATTTTTTTTTTCCAACACTTTGTTTGCCCTTGGCCAGTGCCCTTGTAATGTAAAAAAAAAAAAAAAAAAAATATATAATATATATATATATATATATATATATATATATATATAACACCATATCGTAAGGCGTATTTCACTGGGAGTCCTGAACAGAGTGCCTGAAAACCTGCATATGAATAACCCAATATAATTTATTCCTATGCATTACTAACCTGTGTTACCAGCTGATGGATTTGAGGCAATGTTATGTCTGGTGATAAATTATAAGGGAACAAACGTACGTACTTTAGAATGGTGAGGTTTCTTTATTTTTTTTTTATTATGTTACGGTCAATATTATTATTATTATTATTATTATTATTATTATTATTATTATTATTATTATTATTATTATTATTATTAAAATGTATGTTTTTCTATTTCTTCGTAGCATACAGTGAAAATAATCGGAAATAAATTTTCCTTCCTGCAAAAGTAATAATTATTTTAATATTAAATACATATAATATAATACACATTCAATACTATTCAATCTATCATATACTACTACTATTATCATCATATCATCTACTATATATTGTATATATTATCATACTATCACCATCACATCATACTATATATATACATAATTTTATTATACTATATATATCTACTATGTATACTACTCTATATATGTATTATATCATCATACACTTTGCTACAATACTGTGCTACTACACCATCTCTATCTGCTAATAATAATAATAATAATAATAATAATAATAATAATAATAATAATAACATAAAAATAATAATAATAATAATAATTAATGCCAATAATAATAATAATAATAATAATAATTTTTAATAATAATAATAATAATTAATAATAATAATAATAATAATAATTATTTATGCACCTAAATAATTAATAAGAAAATAATGATAATAATAAATACTACTACTACTTCTATTATTAATCAAAATAATAATAATAATAATAATAATAATAATAATAATAATAATAATAATAATAATAATAATAATAATAATAATAAAATAATAATATTAATGATGAATAATAATAATAAAGATAATAATAATAATAATAATAATAATAATAATAATAATAATGATGATGACGAAGATGATGATGATGATGATGATGATGATGATAATAATAATAATAATATATATGAAAAAAAACTAAATTAATTAAAATAATAAAAAAAATGCTAATAATAAATAATAATAATAATAATAATAATAATAATATTAATAATAATAATTATGGCTATTATCAGTATTGTAATATACTAATAATAATAACAATAATAATAATATTAATAATAATAATAATAATAATAATAATAATAATAATAATAATTATTAATATTATTATTATTATTATTATTAGTAGTAGTAGTAGTAGTAGTAGTATTAACAATTAATAAAATAACAATGAAATGACTAATACTTAATAATAATAATAATAATAATAATAATAATAATTCTATAATTACTACTACTACTACACACTAATAATAATAATAATAATAATAATAATAATATTTGTTAATATTATTATTATTATTATTATTATTATTATTAATTATTATTAATATTATTATTATTATCATTATTATTATTATTATTATATATTTTTATTATTATGATCAATATTATTAATTTTATTATTATCATTATTATAAGTAGTAGTAGTAGTAGTAGTAGTAGTAGTAGTAGTAGTAGTAGTAGTAGTAGTAGTAGTAGTAATAATAATAATAATAATAATAATAATATAATAATAATAATAATTATTATTATTATTATTATTATTATTATTATTATTAATGTGGAAGGGTGGTGAAGAGATACTATTTCTGACTGTCAGGAATAAAGTATATTTACCATATTTTCTAACACTTTACAAATACAAGGTGTCAAAGATATTCGACGGTAGTTAGTAGCCTGGAGATGATCTTTCCCAGGCTTCGGAAATGGTGTAATAGTAGTAATAGTAGTTGTATCAGCGGAACTATTAGTATTAGTATTAGTACTCTTAATTGTTAGATTGTAGTTCTAGTAGTAGTAGTAGTAGTAGTAGTAGTAGTAGTAGTAGTAGTAGTAGTAGTAGTAGTAGTAGTAGTAGTATGGTACGGTTGTTCGCATTCGACTGGTTTATGATAAGGACTTTCCTTCTAACAGCTGCTATGTGACGTTTATGTCATGTGATGAAGCCCGTTTGGCTTATGAACATGTAGCATCGCTGCCCTTTGCCGGCTCTGGCTTTAAAACTGAATTTCTCCAGTCACGCAATATTTCAGACAGTGACATGGATTACATCCCAATTGATTTTGAAAACTATTTAGAAATTTCAGTTCCTGAAGTTCGCCACATCCCGCCTCCAGGTTGGTTTGTAGCGTACTACAGAAATGGGCGCGGGAATTTCATCCATTCCTCCCGGTACTTGTCCAAAGGATCGGCACGATTCCTGAGGGAAACCTCAAGAAATACGGTAAGGGGGTGCTAGTGCCAGCTAAAGATATCCACAGGCAAGGATGTTGCAATATCTCCCATGCATGTTTGAGACTGTTCAGGATCATCCCACCTTTAATTATAGTAAAGGTTGTGTGTACAGTCAGGATCTTTACGAATTTCCTGAAGAGGAAATACTGGCTATGTGTCCTAACTCAGTCTAGAAGGTGAGTTAGATGAGGAATTCTACCAACATGGTCCTTCTCACCTTCTTTGGTTCCACCCTCCCAGACCGTGTTCATATCGGTCCTATCAATCTTAGGGTGAGGCGTTTCGTTTCTCGCCCTCTTCAATGTTTCTCTAGCTATTGGTATGGTCACGGTAAAAGCTCGTGTAAGGAAGCTTCTCGATGTGGTAATTGCTCTGCACTAGATTCACACTCTGAGGAGCATTGCAATGCTGCTGCTTACTGTTTCCATTTCCGTGATGCTCACCAGGTACGTTTCAGGCAATGCCCCAGGTATCGCCTGGAGCTGGACATTTTACAGTTTGCTAACAATCAGTTCATCAGTCTTGGTAGCGCCCGCCGCGAACTCCTGTACCGCCAGAAGGACGGTACTGGTGCGACATCCTATTCTTCATTGACCGCACGCTCTTCAGCTGAGTCTGCCGGTCCAAAGACGACAACTCCTACTACCTCTCGCTCTGTTGGGGCGGGTGGTCCTGTTCATTTGGCCAATAGGTTTGCCCTTTTGTCCGACGACTCAGTTGAGTCACCTGCAAGAAGCGACGGAGAATAATACGGACTTGACCAAACAAACCCATATAGTGGATGTCCATTTGCCTCATGTATCGCCTAGGCCTTTGAAGAGCATGACCAAACGGCACCGCGGCTCTGCGGAGTCGATAAATTTTGCTCAGCCTATACAAATCTAAGGTTTCTCCCGGTGCACATGATCGTGAGTCCTCTAGGGACCGCTCTTCAATGATAGCTCCAGTAGTTTCTGTCCAGCCTCCTGTGACGCCCTCCATCTCAGATTGGGCTTCTTGTGATGAGGACGGTCTTAGGATAGAGACGTCCGATGATATTGTCACAGCCGTCCCTCGTGGACCCGCTGTGTCAAAAAGTGGAGTCCAGCCTGACCCTCGTCTTGCGAGGACCGGTAGGAGTGATGATGGTTCGCAGGTCGAAAGGCAGCGGTCCAACGACCCGGCACATTACAAATCCCGGTGTCTTCTCGTCGTTTCATTATTTTTAGTCAGTTCAGTCACGGGCAGCCCGTCCACTGCACCCAAATAGTCATTTTCAAGCTTCTACAGTGGAACTGTAGAGGCCTTCGCGCCTCGTGGGGGAAACTCTGAGCTGTACTGTTGGATTTCTCTCCTGTGTTGCTCTGCAAGAGACTATGCTTGGTGATAGTACTTATTCTAAACCTCCTGGCTATCCTACCTTTTTTAGCACTCCTTTCCTTGACCAGGGCCAACACGGTGGCACAGCTATCCTAGTCCGTCAAGACATACCTATTGTCCCCTTGAAACTCAACTCTCCCCTTCAGGTGGTTGCTGTTAAGGTTTTTGTGGGACTATCCTACACTATTTGCAGTTTATATCTCCCTCCTCGGTTTCCTGTCTCCAGGGGTGAGCTTGACGGCCTGGTACGTCAGCTGACTCCGCCTTTGCTTTTATTGGGAAATTTTAATGGCCGTCACCAATTGTGGGATGAAAGTGCTAGGTTTTAATCGGTTCTTTTATTGAGGATGCGGTATTGGAGATTTTCAATTCTGGAGATGTCACACAATTCCACAGTCCTACTGGGACTTTTACAGCTATCGATCTTTCTATTTGGACATCTAATTCTTTCTTTGATTTTAATTGGCGGGTCCTACTGGATTTACCCGATAGTGACCACTTTCCGATTTTATTAGCATCTGTGAAGTCTGAGCCACAGTCCCGGCCCCTACGCTGGGTTTTAGACAAGGCAGATTGGCCTCGATTCACAGACCTTAGCTCTTTTATCCGTCCGTTGGTGACTTTTCTACTTGTGCTTGATTTTGATTTGATTTATAATGTTTATTTAGCCAAATTATTTTCATTTTACAAAACATATAAATAATAAATAGGAAGACAATATTTACAATGTTACTGAAACATATCTTACTGGCTGAGCCTGTTGAGAGTAAACTCTCGTAAAAGGCTCCTTAAATTACACACTTGAGCCGAATAATTATTAAAACATTTCAATATAGTGCAAAACAGACTTCCTTATGTATTCAATCCCAAAAAACCTTATTATGTTAATTATATACATAATTAACATTCTTTGTAAACTAGTTACATGAACTGTCCATACTTATATGAAAGAAATATTCATAAATCCGAATATAGATTCATACATATACATACACACATACTATGCTTGCATACATAGCTATGTACATTTAGTATATATACATACGTACACCAATACCTCAATACTTATAAACTCAAATACATCTAATCAAGATATACTCGTATGAGTACATAATACAATTAATACTACTACAATTAATATATACTAATACCTGATATTCATATACCCCCATATAAACGTGAATTCATACACGTGTACATACATATGGACATGTATACACAGTACACACAGTTGCAAAAATACATACACAAATATAAGCAAAGAAGTTCTTAAACTATTGTAGCATCATGGATATTAATAATTAGTCTTGGTTGTATTTCATTAATAGGAACTCTTTGAGACAGTGTTTAAAAGACAGCAGGGTTGGTTTTGTTCTGATATCTGGTGGTAACTGATTCCAAATTTTTGAGCCGTGATACAGAATACTCGTCTGTGACTGATTGGAGAGCGCTACTGGAAGTTCTAATAGGTCAACACCTCTCAGGTTATATCTTTCGATTCTACGATATCTAAAGTAAAAATTATCAGTGAAATTATTTAGACATTTGTATATAAATAGTGCAGAGAAATATGTATTTACTTCATTTATTTTTAGTAATTTCATATTTAAAAAGAGGTTGTTGGTGTGGTCATATCTTGTCTTTCCCGTAATCGTCCTTATTACTCTTTTCTGTGCGATAACTAATGGTTTTATTTTTGAGGTAGGAACACTGGACCAAATGGTGGTGCAGTATATAATGTTGGGGTAAACCAGTGTGTGGTAGACATGTCGCAGTGCCTCCTTGTTTAGAAGATGACGGGTTAAATATAAAATGCCACTCATTCTGTTTACTTTGTTACACACACTGGTTATATGTTTATTCCATGATAGTTTATTATCAACAGTTATTCCTAGAAACTTTACATTTGTTATCTCATTAATAACTGTGTTATTGATTTTTAATATGCTTGAATTTGGTGGTAATGTTTTGTTTCTGTGGAAAATAATGTAGTTAGTTTTTAAAATATTGAGTGTTAACTTGTTATTTTGTATCCATTTGTTAATGTTTTGTACTTCCTCATTGACAGATGCCATTAAATTACGTATATCTGGGTGGCTTTTATAAATTGTGCAGTCATCTGCAAATAGAATGAATTTAAAAAACGAACTAGAATTAACTATGTCGTTAACATATAATAAGAATAATAGTGGTCCCAGTATCGATCCTTGGGGAACACCGGTTGAAATGTTTAAAGTAGATGAAGATGTATTATTATACTGGACATACTGTTTATGATTATTTAGGTAGGAACTGAACCATTTATTAGATACTCCCCTTATGCCATAATGCTTTAACTTTTGTAGTAAAATATGGTGGTCAACAGTATCAAATGCCTTGCTCAGATCAAGAAATATTGCCACTGCAAATTTTCTTTGGTCAAATGAAGATATGATGTCATATACAAACGATGTCAGTGCTGTTTCAGTTGACCTTCCTCGTCTAAAGCCGTGTTGTGCATCTGTGAAAATATTATGAGTTTGACAAAATTTATATATTCTGTTGCACATTAACTTTTCGATGATCTTGCTGAATGCATTAAGCACTGATGCTGGTCTGTGGTTTTTAAATTCTTTTCTGTTCCCAGCCTTAAATATTGGGGTGACTCGTGCAACTTTCAGGGCATCTGGGAATGTTCCGGTTATAAAAGAGCTGTTGAATATATGCAATAACACAGGAGACAGCAACACACTCACTTCCTTGATGACCTTCATGGGCACTCCATCACAACCAGGTGTAGAATCACGCAGGCTGTTGGTGACATCTAAAAATTCATCTTCTGTGACAAGGTTAACAGAAAAATCTTCCATCTGTCTATTTTGTAGGTACTGACGATAATTATGTTGTTGATGTGTATTTGTTTCTGATAATATATTTGTTATGTTGACAAAATAATTATTAAAAGTATGTGCTATCTCATCAGGACTGCTAAGTTCACGATCATTCAACAGAAATTTTTTACTTAATTTTAGTTTCTTTTCTCTATTTAATATGTCATTTATAATTTCCCAAGTGTCTTTGATTTTCCCAGATTTCTCATTCAACTTTGTTTGGTAGTATTTTGTTTGTGCGGTTCTTATTGTGCTAGTAACCTGGTTCCGAAGTCTGCGGTACAATGTGCCATATGTAATTGGGTGTTTAGCATATTTTCTCTGTACATTTTTTCTTTAATGAGTTTTACTATGTCTGGAGTTATGTATGGTTTATGCAAGTGTTTATATTTGTGCTTTTTATATATTAGTGGAAAATATTTATCAAAACAAGGGAAAAAAATTGTCATAAAATTATTATAGCTTACATTTGGATCTCTAGAGGCAAAAACCAAGTCCCAGTTGATGTTGAGTAAACAAGTTTTGAAGCAATTTATCTGTTCTGTTGTATACTTCCTAAAAGAAATTATATCAGACTCATCAATTTCAGTTTTACAGTAGTCTTTAAATGAAAAAATGGAGAATACAGGAAAATGATCGGATGTAGTGTCATATATAATGCCATTGAACTTATTTTCCTTAATATTGTTGGACCAGATGTGATCAATAATGGTTGCAGATGTGTTGGTAACTCTTGTTGGTTTGGTAATAGTATGAAGAGTAAGAACCAGAGTAGATTGTTGTATACTTAAGATTGGTAGTGTTTGGTTTGCCTCCGATCTCGCGGCTGCCTCTTATCAGCTGGCGCTTCTTTGCGGGAGATGGAAAGTGCTACTGCACCCTTCTCCTCATCGTCACCACTCCTGGCTGGTGAGCTACGAGCCAGTTCACTCCATGTCATGCTTGGTGTGGCAGGTGTGGTAACAAGATCGCTGGAGTCAGAGGCAGTGGTGGTGGCAGCAGCACTGGCGAGGAGGTTGGTGACATCGCTGGTGGTATTCCTATTCAGAAAACCAAGAGCTGGCTCAACACTTCCGGTCGAGTCGAATGGGGCCGCGTGAATCCAACTTCGGGACAGTAGCGGGGCTTCATGAAACGGTGACGTGGAGGGTTCATGAGACGGTGGCGTGGAAGGTTCACGAGACGGTGACGTGGAAGGGGAGGCGGAGAGGTGGCGAACGAGGTAACAAGCGGAGGAGGTGATGGTAGTAATGTATGTTACGGGCGGGCCGTAACATTTCCTCCCCCCTAAGACCTCCGTAATGGGCTCATGAAGGAGGTGAGACGGGAGATCTTGATAAGGCGTCGGCGATGATGTTGTCCACCCCCTTGATATGGTGGACTTCCAAGTTGAAGAGTTGAGTTAACAAGGCCCACCTAAGAATGCGTTGGTTTCGGTTCTTCATGGCGTGAAGGAAGGCCAGAGGATTGTGATCGGTGAAGACCTTCGTAGTTTGAGGACCAGGATGAAGATAGCACTCAAAACGTTGGAGCGCCAGGACGAGTGCCAGAGCCTCCTTCTCGATGGTGGAGTAGTTGAGTTGATGTTTTTCAGCTTGGCGGAGTGATAGGCGATGGGATGGAGGATGCCGCTTGTGGGGTCCGTTTGTAGTAGGACAGCACCCACTCCAACTCCACTCGCGTCCACTTGTAGATGGAAGGGGCGGAGTGATCCGGCGTCCAGACCACTGGTTCCGAGGAGAGAAACGCCTTGAGGTGTTGGAAGGCTTGGTCACAGGTCGGGTCCAGTGGAAGGGGACGGAAGTGCTGATAAGGTCCGTCAGGGGCGGCCAGGGTGGAGAAGTTCCTACAGAATCTTCTGTAGAAACCAGCCATCCCCAAGAACCTCATGAGAGCTTTCCTGGTGGTAGGGACAGGAAGCCAAGGATGGCCTCCACGTTAGCTCTCTTGGGCGAACCTTGCCGTTCCCCACCACATGTCCCAGGTAGACCACCGTAGACTTCCCGAAGGTGGACTTGGCCAGGTTGATTGTAAGCCCGGCTTCCTGCAACCGACCCATCAGCCTCCGAAGACGGGTCAGATGTGTCGCCCAGTCGTCCGCAGTCACCACCAGGTCGTCCAGATATGCAGATGTTCCCTCCAAGTCCTGAGTGATGTAATTTATAGCCCTCTGGAAGGTGGCGGGAGCATTAGACAAGCCAAAGGGCATCACTGTGTATTGGTATAGTCCGAAGGGGGTGATGAAGGCGGATATTATTTGGGCCTCGTCCGAGAGGGAATCTGGTAGTAACCTTTAAGTAAGTCTATAGTGGTTACAAATTTGGCTACTCCTATACTATCTATAAGGTCCTCTATCAAGGGCAATGGGTAGGAGTCTGGCACCGTCACTTTATTTAATTTCCTGTAGTCGGTGCAAAATCGACTACTACCATCTGGCTTAGATGTTAACAGGCAGGAGAAGCCCAGGAGATATACTAGGTTCTGCAAGGTGATGACAGAGCAGATAGTCTACCTCTTTTTCATCAAGTCTCTTTTAATGGGTGAAATGCGATAGGCTGGTTGTCTTATAGGCTTGATGTCATTAGATATTAATGTTATGTCATGTTGGATAGTATTACAAACTCCTGGAAGGTCACCTGTGATTTCAGAAAAGTCTAGCAATAACTTTTTAAGATCAGACTGTTGTGAAGGTGTTAAGGAAAAAACACCTCATCAAGGTTGGACATGATTTGGCTGTTTGAGGGGCGTCCTTTAGGTGACGAGAAGAGGAATTCGATGTCGGACTCTTCCTCGGGGGGCACAGGACCAGACTCCTTCCCTACCAGACATACAGGTACAGTGCGAGACAAGTCGTCCTCTGGTTCTCTGGAGTGGTAAGGTTTCATTAGATTAATATGAACTAGTTGGGAATCCTTACGACGGTCAGGAGTGTGGACCACATAATTTAATGGACTTAGTTTTTGAGCCACAACATAAGGTCCCATGAACTTACTGTGAAGAGCATTGCCTGGAGTGGGAGAAAAAGTAAAACCTTGTCTCCTGGTTTGAAACTTCTCATGACAGATTTGGGAAGAGAATTCTGTTGCATTTTAGTTTGAGATTTGAGGAAGTTTGATTTAGCAAAAGATCTGACTTCACTGATTTTATTCTTAAGGTTACTGATGTAGTCAGACACACTGGGGCTTGAAGGAGTATTTTGAGTAAACCATTGATCCTTTAATATTTTGAGAGGCCCCTGATCTGTCTACCATAGAGTAATTCAAAGGGAGTAACCTAAAGAATCTTGAGGAGATTCTCTTAAAGCGAAGAGAAGGAAAGAAATACTTTCATCCCAGTCTCCTTGATGCTCCAAGCAATACTTCTTCATCATGGATTTTAATGTTTGGTGAAACCGCTCCAGACAGCCTTGGGATTGGGGGTGGTAAGCCGAGGAGGTAACATGGTCGATGTTTAGCTCATTCACTATCTGTTGGAAAAAATTGCTAGTGAAATTGCTACCCTTGTCAGACTGAATTTGTTTTGGAATTCCTACCGAGGTGAAAAAATGTATTAGATGTTTTACAATGGTCTTTGATGTGATGTTCTTAAGAGGGAATGCTTCAGGGTACCTAGTAATGGGATCCATGAGGGTTAACAAATACTGATTCCCTTGTTTGGTTTTGGGTAAGGGCCCTACGCAGTCTAGAATGATCTTTTCGAAGGGCTCCGTCTGAACTGGAATAGGCGTCAAAGGAGCTGGCACAAGGCGTTCGTTAGGCTTACCCACAATTTGACATATGTGACATGTTTTTACATAGTGTAACACATCCTTTTTCATTCCTGGCCATCAAGTAATAGTCTTTTTTGACCTGGAGAAGACCTACGACACGGCTTGGTGTCATGGCATTTTACAGTCCTTGTTTGATTTTGGCCTTCGTGCCCACCTTCCTATTTTTATTCAGCAGTTTTTATTCAGAAGTCTTTTACGGGTTCGAGTTGGGAGTGTTCTCTCCAAGGCTACTGCTCTAAATGATGGCGTTCCACAGGGAAGTATTCTTAGTGTTACATTATTCGCAGTCGCCATAAATGGTGTTATTGATATTCTTCCAGATGATGGATTTATGAATTTCTTTTGCTGCTGCTAGGATTTCACTGATTGAGCGCAAGCTCCAACCGGCGATCAATAGGGTGTCCAGTTGGGCCAACGTGAACGGTTTTCGATTCTCCACCTCGAAGACCGTAGTCATGCATTTTTGTCGTAACTGTGGTGTCCATTCAGACCCTGATTTATACCTCGCCAATAGACGCTTCTCTTGCGTGGAGGCGACTTGATATCTTGGCCTTTTATTTGACAACCATCTCACCTGGGTTCACCAATTCTGTTCTCTTAAGGCGTCTTATCGGCAGGCATTATCCCTTCTTCGGGTTTTAAGTCACACCTCTTGGGGTGCGGACAGGGACACGTTGCTGCTTCTTCACCGTACACTTATACTTCCCAAGCTGAAATACGGCTGTTGAGATCTACTCATCCGTAACGGATGCACGACTACGCACGCTTGACTCCGTGCATCATGCTGGGTTTCGTTTAGCTACGGGTGCATTTCGGACATCTCCAATACCTAACCTTCTAGTGGATGCAGGTTTCTGGCCGCTCGACCTCCAGCGCCAGTCTTCGATGCTCCGATGTTGGTTTGGCACCCACCGTCTTCCTGATTCTGTCCCATCTGTCAATATTGCTGGACTCGCGTTCGCAGGTGTATGTCACCTTTTGGCCTTTGAGTGGCAAACCTTATGATGAATTTGTCTATCGACCCCACTCCTGTCTACTCTTTCCGGCTCCCACGAGTTGGATATTGGCAGCTTCCGGTTGTTTCATTATGCCCTCCTACAATGGATAGCAAGAAGGATTTTCTGCCAGCTATCTCACACACGGTTTTAGAACACTTTTTTTTTTATCTATTTTGATGACATCCCCGTTTTACTGATGGTTCCAAATCCGACGCAGGCGTTGGATTTAGTGTGGATTTCCCTTCTTATCGGCGTGGCAGCCTTCCTTCAGTGGCATCCGTCTTTACTGCGGAGCTGTCTGCCATATTTCTAGCTTTACAGATTATTTTTACTCTCCTGGTTTCGTCTTGCACTATAACCCTTTGGTTATATCAGCTCTAGAGTGGCTATATCTACTTACCAGAAAAGGATATCGTGTTGGGTTCTGTTGGGTCCCTGGTCACGTTGGTGTTCCTGGGAATGAACACGCAGACCGCCTCGCTAAAGAGGCAGCAAGTCGCCCTCCATCTCCTGCCCCTGTTCCGTTTCGAGATGCATTTCATCTAATTCGTGTGGCTGTTGCAGCAATTTGGCAGAGGAGATGGCTAACGGGGGTCGCAACCTCGAAAATGGGAGAGATCACTACTTCCTCTATCCCTCAATGGAAATACACCCATGTCCGGGATCGCCGTTTACAGACTTTATTGGCGCGACTACGTGTAGGTTACACGTATCTTAAAAATGAGTACCTGTTGACCAGGGATCCTAAACCTTACTATGATGACTGCCTGGTGCCGCTTACGGTTCGGCACCTAGTAGTGGAGTGCTCCAATTTGACTGACTTAGGACACCGCGGTGTCTATTATATCTCAAAGGCCCTTGGACCAGAGTGCCTGGCCCAGGTCATGATCTTTTTTAGTTTTTGGGGAGAAGCGGGCCCTCTCCCAAAGCTGCGAATTTTGTTTTATTTTATTAAATGTATTTTAATGTATTATATAATTTTATTGTAGTTTTTTTGTTTTTTAGTTAACCTTTAATTTTATCGTTTTTACCTGTTTTTAGTTATTTTATAATTTCTCTTTTAAACCCTTTTGGTCTTCGCAATTTTACTGCGGCGCCATATGACTTCCGCTGTTGCGGCGCCTACCTTTAAATCCATCCACACACACACACACACACACACACACACACACACACACACACACACACACACACCTACACACCTACCGTTCTTGGTGACAGCTTACCGGAGATGTGAGGCGGTGTGTGTGGGGATCCACAGGATGGAAAGGTGGATGCTGAATCTCATAGCGATAAGGGCTCGGTAAACGAATACTGCTGGCTCGGGTCAGTCATGATGAGGTCGAGTGTTGTTTGTTGGTGGGTGGGGAAGTCTACGATTAAGGTGAGGTTGAGTTGGTGTAGAATGTCGCTGATGTCGAGGCGATCGATGTCCCCATAGACGACTTGCTTAACGGGAGTAATACCTCACCCTTCGAGCATCATTGTGTGTGTGTGTGTGTGTGTGTGTGTGTGTGTGTGTGTGTGTGTGTGTGTGTGTGTGTGTGTGTGTCCATGAGAATTATGATATAACTTTTATGAAGGTATAATAAAAGCACATGGAAATCATCGCAACTGTAACTTTTTCTTATTTAATGTGCTATGCTTTGATGGTCTCACTGGTAGCTACAATTTATACTGCAGTGGCGATAATCCAGTCCACAAAGTAGGCTACCTCCGTGTAAACCCCTGGGTAGTTGGGGCGCGCACATCCGTAACCCCAAGACACAATGCCAGTAAGGTATCCTTCGCAAACCATAGGCCCACCAGAATCACCTTGGCAGGCATCCTTTCCCCCCTCAGGATATCCAGCGCAGATCATGGAATCCTCAATACCAGTGTAAGATGTTCTACATTCTTCATCAGACACAGTAGGAACATGAACCTTCTGCAGGACTGTAGCAGCACTCCCTCCCTCTGTCAGGGCTCCCCATCCCGTTACGATGCAATCAACGCCTACAAGCTCTTTTTCTGTTTGAAGACCGACGGGATTAACGTATTCGTTGGTAATCATTGCTTGCTTAAAGTGAATGAGGGCGACGTCGTTTGTAAGTGCCGTGCTGTCGAATTCTGGGTGAAGGATGATCTCATCAAGTCTAAGTGGTTGCTCGGATGCGTCATTAACGTACAGTGTGTATTCACCAGCCACAGCCTGCAGACAACCGGTTTAGTTAATATATCTTGCCCAAATATGGAAGTGAATTTGTGGAATTCTTGTGAGGAAAAGATTATTCAAATACCTGGATAATCCCTGGATTAGCCACATCGAACTGTACACAGTGACAAGCAGTGATGCCCCAGTGATCTCTGTACAGGCTACCACCGCAGAAGTGCCACGGCTCACTGTACGAGGTATCTTGAAGGCTAAGTTGGTACTGAATCTCACCATGATGCGTGTCTTGACCACCAACAATCTTGTTCAATCCCCGACGGAAAGTAGGCTTACGGGATGGGGCACCTGTGGGATAAGAGAAAAATATTGTTAGAAATTTTGTTTTTTTCTGACAGATGAAGAATTGAATGGAGAATGGTGGAGGCGCTTACCTAGTGCCCCAGCTACGAATATGCATAGCACGAGTGTCTTCATGATTGCCCAGGATGGAGACGAGTGCCTCTGTCTGTAAGGCAATTATTTTTATATGTGACAGTGTCCTCGGGAATGATAATTAAATGTGTATATAAGAAAATTTGTCATTTTATCCCTTATCGACAATAACGATACGATAGGGCCGAATTACATTTTTAACACACAGTAAAAACATGATATTGTGTCCGTGAGAAAGAGGCAAGTGTACAGTGGAATAATTTTTATCATATTATCAGTAAATGCAGTTCGTGACAAAACCACATGCTATGGTGTCACTGGGACATTCCCAAAGTGCATGAAGGAAAATTTTCCATCGTATTCCTCGTGAAATAAATGAATATATATATATATATATATATATATATATATATATATATATATATATATATATATATATATATATATATATATATATATATATATATATATATATATATATATATATATATATATATATATATATATATATATATATATATATATATATATATATATATATATATATATATATATATATATATATATATATATATATATATATATATATATATATATATATATATATATATATATATATATATATATATATATATATATATATATATATATATATATATATATATATATATATATATATATATATATATATATATATATATATATATATATATATATATATATATATATATATATATATATATATATATATATATATATATATATATATATATATATATATATATATATATATATATATATATATATATATATATATATATATATATATATATATATATATATATATATATATATATATATATATATATATATATATATATATATATATATATATATATATATATATATATATATATATATATATATATATATATATATATATATATATATATATACCTCCCTCATAAATGAAGTAAAGTCAGAGGAAATAGAAAATAAACAAAGGCAAGGGAGTTCCAGAATTTTTCAGAGAAAGGTATGAATGACTGAGAATACTGATCAACTCTTGCATCAGGGAGTTGGACAGAATAATGGTAAGAGGAATAAGAAAGCCTTTTACAGCGGGGTCGCAAGAGGAGGGGAGGCATGCATTTAACTGTTTCACTGTTTCACTGTTTGATCTGCTGCAGTCTCTGACGAGACAGCCAGACGTTACCCTACGGAGCGAGCTCAGAGCTCATTATTTCCGATCTTTGGATAGGCCTGAGACCAGGCACACACCACACACCGGGACAACAAGGTCACAACTCCTCGATTTACATCCCGTACCTACTCACTGCTAGGTGAACAGGGGTTACACGTGAAAGGAGACACACCCAAATATCTCCACCCGGCCGGGGAATCGAACCCCGGTCCTCTGGCTTGTGAAGACAGCGCTCTAACCATGAAAATAGAAGAGTTGTAGGGATGGGAAAAAAAATGGCGATGCCTCAAAACATAACTTAATATATATATATATATATATATATATATATATATATATATATATATATATATATATATATATATATATATATTTTTTTTATTTTTTTTTTTTTTTTTTTTTTTTTTTTTTCTTAGCAAGAGATGAGATGTGAAGTTTCCAGTTTAGATTATGAATAAAGGACAGGCCGAGGATATTCAGTGTATGTAGAAGATGGTGACAGTTGTGTCATTGAAAAAGAGGGGATAGTTGTCTTGAAGATTGTGACGAGTTGATAGATGGGGAAATTTAATTTTGAAGCATTGAACACAAAAAAAGTTTTCTGTATCCAAATCAGAAATCATAGAAAGATCTGAAACAAAGCCTTGTGTGGCGTCCCTGCGTGACCTGATGACTTCGTGAAGGATTTGGTCGTGCCTGAAAAGACATGGAAAAATGTAGGGTGGTGTTAGGGTATGAATTGTATATAATTGTTTCTTCTGTTTCTATACACACTATATCCGTGAGAGCTATGCTGATGTTATCGATAGGTACATATAAGTTCACATACTTTTTTTTTCGCATATACTTCTAACAGAAGACCATACTGAGGTCAACATCCGCTTTCCCAGGTTGTGTGAGAATCGCCAGTTGTTAGATTACATACATTATATAATTACAACTTATATAATAGCATAGACATACAAATAGTACTAACATATATTTTCATGTCTTACATTTATCATTAAATAACAATCTAAGTGTTGTAACCAATGCATTTATAAATGTTCTTAAATGTCGGTCGCCGCGGCAGTTAGTTTTTGCTGACGGAGTTGGACATGACAGGCTGTAGGATTAGTCTGTCTGGCATTAACACTGATTAGCCAGTAAGTTCCTCAGTGATTGCCAGGGAGCTCTGGACTTTTGTGTGTGCAGACTGTCTTAGTGTAGTGTAGAGAACTGTACTCTTAATATAGTAATAAACCTAATTATGTATCAACATCCAAAGAAAGGTGGTGTGGGAGAGAGATAGTGAACGCTTGACACTTGACCTACTACGCATTTCACGGAGAGTGAGTCAGTTTTTTTTTTATTCGCGAATATATTTCAAACTAATAAATTGATCGGAATGGTACTTTGACACTGTGTACAAGACACCTTCCGCTAATTTTTGGTCATACTAAGCATTGTCAAATGGTGTTAGTAATAAAGGCGTTTACCCTTGACATTTAAAGCCGAAGTCACATGAGTCGTCAGAACTAACGTACACAATCGAATGTTTACTGCCCCGCATACATTATCTCTGCCTCCCTCCCTCTCTTTCACTCTTTCCCTCGTTCACTCTTTCTCTCATTATTTCCTCCAATACCCATATGTTAAATATACAATAAAATATTGTTTCCATTATAATATTCCATAGTAGTAGGCAATTTGAAAGTGCATAATGAAAAATATATAACGTTACATTTCATAGTAACGATGAATGTGATTAAAAGTTTGTGATATGCTCAATTGTTTACATAACCTTTTATTTTACCTGTCATAAAACTTAACAGAGAGAGAGAGAGAGAGAGAGAGAGAGAGAGAGAGAGAGAGAGAGAGAGACAATCATAATTCCCTTACCATACCCATACCATATGATTATGTAGTGCCAGTGGCTTTGATTATGTACTGGTTTGTAAGTTAAGATGTGTAATATATTTTTTGATACCTTATCTTACCAGTTCATATAGCACACACACACGCCGATGCATAGGGTAAAAGAATTAAGAAATCATCACAATAAGTAAATTATATTGGGTGAATACACTCTTTATGTTACGCCCGTTCATATAACTTCAGTAAATGCTACAATAACAATGATTAGTAATTATAAATGGGGTAAGTAAGGAGAGGGAGGAAGGGAGGATGTGATGGTTGAAAGGGGGAAGGGAGAGAGAGGAGGAGGGGTGAAGATAGCGAGAGAGTGGGAGGAGGAGGGCGTAAGCAGTGTTGCCACCAAAATTTTAAGGAAATCTGAAATTGGATACCAACAAATCTGTAGAAATCTGTAGGTTTCTAAAAGTGCCTTTATTAACATTATTTCCATACCCTAAAGCTTGAACTAGGTCTTCTACTAATTACTCAGTAGCCAATTTAACAGGATAATGCTAGGTAGGGATGTGCTCTCCATAGACATTCTCACATTTATTTTGAGTATGCTGGATCCTTTTCAATATAGTATAATAAACAATGTGCATTTCACTTTAAGTACAATACTCTATGTAGTTTCAGTACACAAGAATGACATACTTACAATGATAGGTGCTGTTTCTGAAAACATGTAAATAGAAAAAAGAAACTTTGTCTGTACAACTTCTATCCAATTTTCTGAATTATAAGCTAGGCACCCCCAACAATCATATTTACAAAATTAAACTGATAGCACCAAGAAGTAAAATTCCGTTATTTAGTTATTATTTTTTTTTCTTAGACTAGAGCATGCACCAAAAGTTGAATTGTGTAAATTACAGGCTACAGTATGCACCAATATACTATATAAAAGGAAAATTTAGACTAAAATATGCACAAAAAATAGAATTGTGTTATTCACACTACATAATGCACCAGAAAATAGTATTATTTCAAGTATTATACTCACAAAGACCTTTTCACATGGGATCTTATTTTAACCTATTCCTTATTGTTTCCAGCTCATATGTCCCCTAAGCAAAGCCTTGGTCACTCTAAAATCACAGCTATATGAATATTTAAGTGACTGGCGTGTTTAGAGCAATCCTACTAAAGTTTCGGTTGAAAGTCTGTTTCTAGTTTTTGTTTTCATCCTGTTGATTGCGGAAAACACCCTCTCTACAGTGGCACTAGAGTGAGGTAATAAGCAAAGGAGCGTTTTCATGAATTTTGAGAAATGTGGGAACATAGGCTGGTTGTCCATATATTTGACCTTTCCTACTTTGCTCCAAAATTCCTCAGGTTTCATAGTAGAATCTACATCAACAAGAGTATCCAAAGAAATACTGAGAAGCCTCCATTCAGTGTCAACTTCTTGCATATCTCCTGGAACAATGTGGCTGTAGATATGCAACAAAGTAACTAGTGATGGTATTTCCTTATCAAATACAACTTTTGGACTAAGAGCTTTCAAAATCTCAAGTTTCTCAGAGTCAAAAGAAAATCTGAGAGGCAGCTTCAATATAGAACTCTAGGCAATTTAACCTGAACCTGTCTATGGCCGCTTTTTCATACTGGGCAGAACTCCTCAACTCAATACCTACTTTTACACCCAGATACATCTCTACTATTGGTTTAAAATTGTTTGGATCCCGGAATCTTAGTTGTTTTAGTGGTGTTTTTGAAAGGTAGCTCTCTTTCATGTAACACCTCAATATTGTCTGTAGGGTACATGCAACTGACATGTATAAGACATGAATTTGGGTACTCTCAGACTGCATCAGCTTGTTTACTTTGTTGAACACTGGTAAAACAAAATCAAGGAATAGGAGGTAAAGTTTTGTGATAGGGTTAGATAACCTTTGCAAAATTGTGTCAGTGGCAACAAGTTTATCATATAGGACTGCACTGGTGAAGTAAAGCTTAAGAGCATTGTATTGCTCTAATAACCTTGACACCACCATATGCAGAGAAAGCCATCGTGTTTGTGATGGACGAAAGATCTTGTGTGGCTTCACATTTACAAATTTCTGGAACTTTTCTAAAGGCCCGTCCACACTAAGATACTTTGTTTGGAAACATTGTTTCCAAACAGTTTGCAAACTGTTTGCAAACAGTTTGCATACAGTTTGGAAACAATGTTTCAAGTGTATGTGTTTCCCATCCAGAACGGGAAACATTGTGTGTGTGTGTGTGTGTGTGTTTTCGTGCGCGCGGGTGTGTGCAGCGCGTGGTGACAATGAATCATCACAGCCCGCACGAGACTTGGAGTGAACATGTGGTCACTGGTCAACAGAAAAAAACTCTACAATTAATTGAATTACTCCATTCATCCCCAGTATTGTGGGGTGTTATAAGTGAAGACTATAAAAATAGAATGAAGAAGATGGATGAAAGTTTCTGTGAGTGTTAGTGAAACAGAAAAGAAGATAAAATCACTCAAAATACAGTTCAGGAGGGAACATCTGAAACTTACTTCACTGAAAAGAAGTGGAACTTCCCCAAAGAAGTGTGCTTGGTTTGGTTACGAACCCTTCCTATTTTTGCTGCAGGGCCAAGAATCCAGAGGAAGCCGGTCAACAGACACACCAGAGAGAAAAGTAAGCCTATGTTGTTGTTGTTGTTGTTGTTGTTGTTGTTGTTATTATTGTTATTATTATTATTATTATTATTATTATTATTATAACATACTGTTGTAAAAGTAGGTAAACAGAGAGATGGCATTAATGTATATATACAATTTAATCTGAAACCAATGCACAACAGACATGTAGCCTACAAGCAGATTTACAGGTACACTGTTATACTAAGCATAATTATCCTGCCAAGGAATACGTCCTTCGGCTGAGACAAAGTAATCTGTAAACTCCCTTCTTATATCCTGTGCATCCACAGTACTCCTTCGTGGTATATTTTTGCAAATCAATGAACCATTCACCTGCATTACGTTCTGCTCTCCACGATCCTGCAGTTATCGTGGTATTAATTATCCACGTTTTCCGTGTCAAACGTACCGGGTGGTGAATAAGCATTTCTAGATTCCACATTCCTGCGTAGAAAATTATGCAAATATATGCATGTCAGAGTAACACTCTCTACCTTGTCCGGGTGTAAACTAATAGGCTTTACAAATACTCTGAACTTAAATGACAAGATTCCAAACGCATTTTCTACTATCCTCCGTGCCCTACACAATCTGTAATTAAAGATCCTCTCAGGGGAAAACCTCTCTAGATTTTCTGGAAATGATTTTAGTAAGTAACGTGACAAAGCAAAGGCGTCATCTCCAACAAACAGGTATGGCACAGGAATGCGTCCCTCTGCAAGTGGCTGCTCGGGAGGTAGCCTGAGCCGGTTCTGCTCTAGTTTCTTATACAGACTTGTATATTTGAACACACCTCCATCCGAAATTCTGCCTTGACATCCTACATCTGCATATATAAACTGGTAATCTGCATTTACGCACGCCATGAGTACAATATTGTGTGTCCCTTTGTAGTTGAAGAAAAGACTGCCACTACTCTTTGGAGCTTGCATCTGAACGTGCTCCCATCTACTGCGCCAATACAGCGTGGAAAGTTCCACCTGTGGACGAACCCATTTGATGCTTGAATCCACTCTTCTTCCGTAGCAGGCAACTGAAGAGAAATATACTTATTCAGTGAAATATATTACATGCACACACAATATGATTCCCCTGTTATTGAAATAATCCGATAAGGAGGAGAATGACCATCGGTAGCTTTTAATAATAACCTCTCTCTCTCTCTCTCTCTCTCTCTCTCTCTCTCTCTCTCTCTCTCTCTCTCTCTCTCTCTCTCTCCAGAGATGATACAATACCCAACGCGATGGAATGTTAAATGAAAGACTATCAGATTATTCTTAAAAAATAATGATGATAATAACACCAGGAACAGTCACAACTGCAAACCATGACAATAATTAGGATAAATAACAATGATGATATTAATAACGTAATGATAGTAACAACTCAGCCAACAAACAACAATAACAACAAAAACAACATTATTAATTAATTAACTAATTATTAATTTATTAATTAATGACAGTGTTTCTCTTCTCTTTCTGGTTGATGAAGTTTATTGTGAGCAAGAAACTGATGCTGAGAGTCCACATCAAGATGAAACACCTCAGAGCGCTTCACAACCCCGTCGTTCGTCGCATAAAAAAAGACCTGTTGACGAAGTGAAAGAAGCATTTCACTTGATGAAGACTCTACTACACGGGATGAGTGTCATGTGTTCGGCGAAAATGTTGCCCATATACTGAGAGACTGCGGGAGAAGTAAGCGTGAGGTATCGGTGGCACAGCATAAAATTAATGAAGTAATTTTCAACTTGGAAATGGGGTACTATGGGGATGGCGTGACTCAATACCCCCAGCGCAGTTCACATACACCATACATGCATTCAGGATTGCCAGTGGCACCATCGCAAGGCATCCCACAGTACCCAAGTGGTGCCTCTACTACAAGTTGCTCTCCTTCACCAAGTGCAACTAGTAATTATTGTGAATACTGATTCCAACAGCAATATGTCTTTTCCCCTTTAGTAAGCACACCTTTCATTTTGTTTTCAAATGCCACTAATGTAAGGAGAGAGAGAGAGAGAGAGAGAGAGAGAGAGAGAGAGAGATAAAACTTCACAATGCAAACTTTTTGTTTACTAACCTTAATATAACCTTTCAGTGCTGAGAGCAGAGCTTCACAGACCTCAGGAACCACAGTTGAGATGGTCTGCTTCGATATCTTGAAGGTGTACATGAGGCTAGTAAAAGAATCTCCACTTGCAAAATATTTCAGTGTAATAGCCAATCTGATGTCGGATGTAATAGCCTTTCTGTACTTTGTAATCTTTCGAAATATTTTCGGAGCCACCATCCGTAAAAGTATCTCAAAGTCACTCGTGGACATCCGAAGAAAATTTATGAAACCTGCTCCATCTAGTCTCAATTCCTTCAGAAGCAAGTTACCATACATAAATGGGTCCTTTTTCTAAAAACTTTCTCACCCATGTCTTTTTCTTTTTCTTGCCCTTCCTTGACAACAGTGCCAAGTAAAATACAGAGGCTGCTGCAGCAACTTCTACACTCATCAAAGGCATGACGACAACTGAGGTGTGGACAGGAAACATTGTTTGCAAACTGTTTCCAAACAGTTTGCAAACTGTTTGGAAACAGTTTGCAAACAAGTTTTCGGAAACAGTTTGCATAGAGTTTGGAAACAATGAAATAACTATAAATATCCCTTGCCAAATCTTCAATGGATCGTGAAAGCTTTAGGCAAGCATAGGATGCACAGAGGGCATATGAATGGCAGATACATTTCATTATAAATAGATGTGGTATATCTGCTTGCAATAAGGATGAAAGTGAATGATGTGCCCCTAAAATTAAGTTAGCCCCATCTGCAGCAAATCCAATAAGATTATCCTTGTAGGGAATGTCATTATCACTTAAGAAATTTACTACATTATTGTGTAATGTTTGAGCTGTAGCATCTTTCAAGGGAATAAGACCTAAAAAAAATATATGTTATTGAGTCACCATCATTAGTTCTTGCAACCATGCAAAGATGCTTCACACACCCTTTATCAGTAGACTCATCTACAATTAATGAAAACTTATTTTCACTCAAAAGTTGAATCAATTGCTCATGATACTCCTTACCAGTTACATTATTGATTAGTCCAGTTGCTTTTGTTCGCCCACATTTAATATTTTCAGCAATCTTTGAATCTTTGCAAACAGTCTTCATTAATTTGGGCAGATGATCAGCTATAAACAAAGGTAAATCATGCTCTGCTATAAAAGCTGCTAATCTTAGTTCACCTTCTTTGACATTATCATCAGTTTTGTCAACCAGTAAGGTTGTAAGTGAGCTTTGACCCTGAATTGCCATTGAGTTACTAATGTGTTTCTTGTTTTCACTGTGTCTTTTTAAATTTGTTTT
>NW_025541705.1:312747-313996 GCF_017591435.1 Portunus trituberculatus
GAAATAACAGTTAAGTGAATGGATGTTTCTTGACTATTAAGACTACGCTTATATTTATGAATACAAAGTGATTCAGCAATTCTTAATTCAGATAGTGTCATGGCTTTATACAATATTTTGAAATGCTGTTCCCTGAAAGCATGATCTAACTCTCTGGAATGGTTTCCAATGACAGAGAAGCTTGGATTTGAGATCCGTTTGCCTGTCTTAAAGGAGATGCCCTTGTGCTCATACATACATACAGAGCTTGAAGTAAAGTCACACATGTATTGTTCTCTAGCCGGCTACAGGGGACAAAATAATCCTGGCTAACTAGGTGTGTCCTATCCTCTGTCTTTGTGCAAACCTTCTGAGAATTGTGGGTAGGTGTGGCTGCCACATGTATAAGAGTATGGAATATGTGTATAAGTATAATGTTAGGTGTTTTCCTACCTTACTATCTAAGTAATATTCCTACACCTCCCTCCCCCTCACCAAGTTCATAGCGAAGTCTTGAACTGATTCAGCGACTGCCATCTCGTGTATCACGTAGGCACCTAGAATGTCGAAGTGGTGGTGGATCTGGGGTCTCAGGTGCGTCTCGCAAGGAGTCCACAGGGGCGATGTCTAGATATAAGAAGTGACGGTTCCTACACAAGACTCGGCCACATGGCAGTTGGACATCGTACTGACACGGTTCATGATATGCCATCACTGTGCCAAACTGATCCTAGCACTTGGTCCTGGATGAGTTGGTTCTGAAGGTGAACCTGCTCCTCATTAACAGTAATGGCAGGCAGCAAGCGGGCATGCCAGTTGTAGCGGGAAGCAACTTCCTGCTCCCACTGTGTTGCACATAGGTCACAGTCCTCTTTGTCGGGTTGCCACTCCATCTTGTAAGCTGCAGGGTGGGCTAATACACAAGTGTGGAGGGGGTGACCATAGAGCATTTGTGCAGGAGAGCGTCTAGTGTGGTTTAGGGTGTTCCTCAGCTCCAACAGTCCACAGTCGAAGGTCTCGCAGTCAGTGTTGCCTGATGGAGTAGCTTTCATGATGAGGTGCTTCACAATCTTCACAGACGCCTCAGTGTGACCAATGGCTTGCGGGTAGTGGGGTGACATGATCATAAGCCAGAAGCCCCAATGCTGCAGGAAGTCAGCAAACTCTTGGCTCATGAACTGAGGCCTTCCATCAGTCCTGAGGTGTATGACAGTTTAGCAAAGAATTTGTTAAACTATCAAACAGTAGCGGCAGCAGTTGTGTCCCTGCC
>NW_025541705.1:314496-350985 GCF_017591435.1 Portunus trituberculatus
AATAAAAATATTGTATGCACATATAAAACATGTAATAAAGACATGTTTTTAATTGCCGAGTATTTAATTACCCAAATTGTTATTATAATGTAGTGAATAAAGATTCTTTTATAGATGTTTCATGAAATATAACTACCATTCATATCAATAAGACACATTTATGGTTAGGCATTGAGGTAGCTCTTCAGTGAATAATGAAATTAAAAGTAAAATACTTTATGTGAAAAATAGGGTGCAAGATGGAAACTTTTCGATGGCAATTGTCATTACCAACATCTTAGCTCACGGGGCAAACCAGCAGATCTGGCAAGTAGAGGTGTCACTTATTGTACATTTTTTTCGTTTTATAATCTGATGCCATGGTCCTGAATGGTTGAATCATCAAGATCTGTGTCCAGAAAAGAAAACAAAAATACGAGGTCAATCATACAACTGTCTTTGAAATTCTTGAAGCTAATTGTTATTGTTATTATTATTATTATTATTATTATTATTATTATTATTATTATCTATTATTATTATTATTATTATTATTATTATTATTATTATTAATATTATCATCATCAGAGAGAGAGAGAGAGAGAGAGAGAGAGAGAGAGAGAGAGAGAGAGAGAGAGAGAGAGAGAGAGAGAGAGAGAGAGAGAGAGAGAGAGAGAGAGAGAGAGAGAGAGAGAGAGAGAGAGAGAGAGAGAGAGAGAGAGAGAGAGAGAGAGAGAGAGAGAGAGAGAGAGAGAGAGAGAGAGAGAGAGAGAGAGAGAGAGAGAGAGAGAGAGAGAGAGAGAGAGAGAGAGAGAGAGAGAGAGAGAGAGAGAGAGAGAGAGAGAGAGAGAGAGAGAGAGAGAGAGAGAGAGAGAGAGAGAGAGAGAGAGAGAGAGAGAGAGATGCTTAGACCTTTTTTATGTAGGGAAGAGGGCCAGCCAAGGCCAAAAAAAAAAAAAAAAATATAAAAAAAGGGTCACTTGAGTGCTGGCTCTCTAGAAAGTGTAAAGGCATCAGGAAAGTTGGGGAGCAAATGCCTCGATACCTCCCTCTTAAAAGAAGACAAGTCATAGCAATTCGGAAATACAGATGCAGGGAGGGAGTTCCAGAGTTTACCAGTGAAAGGAATGGATGATTGAGAGTACTGGTTAACTCGTGCGTTAGAGAGTTGGACAGAATAGGGATGAAAGGAAGAAGAAAGCCTTGTGCAGCGAGGCCGCAGGAGGAGGGGAGGCATGCAGTTAGCAAGATCAGTAGAACAGTTACCATGAAAATAGCGATAAAAGATAGAAAGAGATGCAACATTTCGGCGGTGAGAAAGAGACTGAAGACAGTTAGTCAGAGGAGGGAGTTGATGAGACGAAGAGCTTTTGATTCCACCCTATCTAGCAAAACTGTGTGACTGGAACCCCCAAACATGCGAAGAGTACTCCATACAGGGACGGATAAGGCCCTTATACAGAGTAAGCAGTTGGAGGGCGAGAAAAACTGGCGGAGACGCCTCAGAACACCTAACTTCATAGAAGCTGTTTTAGTAAGAGATGAGATTTGAAGTTTCCAGTTAAAATTGTGAGCAAAGGACAGACCGAGGATATTCATTTTGGAACAGGGAGACAATTGAGTGTCACTGAAGAAGAGGGATAGTTGTCTGGAAGGTTGTGTCGAGTTGATAGATGGAGGAATTGAGTTTTTGAGACAATGAAAACTACTAGATTTTCTCCGCCTCAATCGGAAATCTTAGAAAGATCGGAAGTCAGGCGTTTTGTGGAGTCTATGCGTGATCTGTTGACTTCCTGAAGGGTTGGTCGTCTCTGAAAGGACGTGGAAAGATGTAGGGTGTTATCATTAGCGTAGGAGTGGATAGGGCAAGAATTTTGGTTAAGAAGGTCATTAATGAATAATACAAAGAGAGTGGGTGACAGGACAGAACCCTGAGGAACACCACTATTAATAGATTTGGGAGAAGAACAGTGGCCGTCTACCACAGCAGCAATAGCGCGGTTGAAAAGGAAACTTGAGATAAAGTTGCAGAGAAAAGGATAGAAGCCGTAGGAGGGCAGTTTTGAAATCAAATCTTTATGCCAGACTCTATCAAAAGCTTTTGATATGTCTAACGCTACAGCAAAAGTTTCATCGAAATCTCTAAAAGAGGATGACCAAGACACAGTAAGGAAAGCCAGAAGATCACCAGTAGAGCGACCTTGACGGAAGCCATACTGGCGATCAGACAGAAGATTGTGAAGTGACAGATGTTTGAGAATCTTCCTATTCAGGATAGATTCAAAAACTTTAGACAAGCAAGAGATTAAAGCTATAGGACGGTAGTTTGAGGGGTTAGAACGGTCACCCTTTTAGGAACAGGCTGAATGTAGGCGAACTTCCAGCAGGAAGGAAAGGTAGAAGTCGATAGACAAAGTTGGAAGAGTTTGGCCAGGCAAGGTGCAAGCACGGAAGCACAGTTTTTGAGAACAATAGGAGGGACCCCATCAGGTCCATAAGCCTTCCGAGGGTTTAGGCCAGCAAGGGCATGGAAAACATCATTACGAAGAATTTTGATTGTAGACATGAAATAGTCAGAGGGAGGAGGGGAGGGAGGGACAAGCCCAGAATCGTCCAAGGTGGAGTTGTGAGCAAAGGTTTGAGAAAAGAGTTCAGCTTTAGAGACAGAAGAGATGGCAGTGGTGCCATCAGGATGAAATAATGGAGGAAAGGTGAAGAAGTGAAGTTATTTGAGATGTTTTTGGCTAGATGCCAGAAGTCACGAGGGGAGTTTGAGTTTGAAAGATTTTGACATTTTCTATTTATGAAGGAGTTTTTGGCAAGTTGAAGAACAGACTTGGCATGATTTCAAGCAGAGATATATTGTGCGTGAGATTCAGAAGATGGAAGACTCATCTACCTTTTGTGGGCAACCTCTCTATCACGTATAGCACGAGAACAGGCCGAGTTAAACCAAGGTTTAGAAGGTTTAAGTTGAGAGAAAGAAGGAGGAATGTATGCCTCCATGCCAGACACTATCAACTCTGTTATGCGTTCAGCACAAAAATATGAGTCTCTGACACGGAAGCAGTAATCATTCCAGGGAAAATTAGCATAATACCTCCTCAGGTCCCCCAACTGGCAGAGGCAAAACGCCAGAGGCACCTTCGCTTTGGGGATCCTGTGGAGGAATAGGACAAGATATAGGATAAATAGAACAAAATATAGCAATGAGATTGTAATCGGAGGACCCCAACAGAGATGAAAGGGTGACAGCATGAGCAAAAGGATTAGAGGTGAGGAAGAGATCAATGTTGGGCGTGTGTCCAAGACGGTCAGGAATAAAAGTAGGGTGTTACACCACTTGATCTAAGTCATAGAGGATAGCAAAGTTGAAGGCTAGTTCACCAGGATAGTCAGTGAAGGGCGAGGAAAGCCAAAGTTGGTGGTGAACATTGAAATCTCCAAGAATGGAAATCTCAGCGAAAGAGTAGATGGGCAGAATGTGCTCCACTCTGTAGGTTAAGTAGTCGAAGAATTTACTGTAGTCAGAAGAGTTAGGTGAGAGATAAACATCACAGATGAATTTAGTTTGAGTGACTGTTAAGTCGAAGCCAAATGGTGGAAAACTCGGAAGATTCAAGAGCGTTGGCACGAGAACAAGTTAAGTCATTGCGTACATAGACACAACATCCAGCTTTGGAACGAAAATGAAAATAGAGAAAGTAGGAGGGAACAGAGAAGGGGCTACTGTCAGTTGCCTCAGACAGCTGTGTGGAAGAGAAGATGAGGTTTAGTTGAGGAGAGGTGGTGTTCTACAGATTGAAAATTAGATCTAAGACAGCGAATGTCGCAGAAATTAATGTAGAAAAAGTTGAGGTAGGTGTAAAGGCATTTGGGATCGTTATCAAGAGAGGCGTCCGACCTGGGGACATATTTGGTCCCCTCCCCAGACGGGAACTCCAAGGCGTTGTTAAAGCGAGTACCCATTTTTCTTTGAAATTTTGATTTCCAAGTAAAGGGTATATGTGTGGTAAGTGCATGTAGTTTTGTGTGAAGGAGAGTTGTCTTTAGAGGGTAGGCTGTGACTGCCCCCTTTAGTTGTGAGACACAAAGGGAAACGTTCAGCGATATCACAACTAGCTTTAATGGAAGGTTCACAGCACTCCCTGAACTTGTGCTATTAGATCTCACTGGGAGTAGGTTAATGTTTCGGTAGGTGTCTGCTACCTCCTCCTATAGACCTGAATGAGTGACGTCACTCAAATGGCGGGAAAATATGCCTGGTAGCACAGACCGCCAAAAAACAGCCGAAAGTAATGCTACGGAGTGCGGACTGTCTTTATTTATTTTTTTTCCTTGAAAATCTCAGGTGCGGAAGTACGGATTCAAAATTTTACTTATCTGCTCCTGTCTCAGGTGCGGAGGTACGGACTTAAATTTCTGTCTTTCCCCACATGTCTCAGGTGCGGAGGTACAGACTTAAAATGTCGCTTTTCCTTACCTGTTACTTCCGCACTTTTGAAATTTTTTTCGCACTTAGGACGACCTCCTCCTCCTCGTTTGGTGGTCCGCAGGTACCGAGGAGTGGATGTGCGGTCCAAGGTACGGAAGTGCCCTGCTCTGCTAAATAGTTGTTAGGGACCAGTAATTTATTACTAGCTGGTTGATATCCAGCCAGTATTTATCAACCAATAAGTTCATGTCTAATATGCATGTTGTATTGATCCATCCTGTTACAAATATATTCATGGAGCCTTAATCAAACAAGTGATTGTTCGAGTGTTCTCTTTAATTAATTTTATCTCACTTTTCCTTGGAAATTACTTTTCTTCAGCTGTCTTGGTGGTAACCGCTTTGCATTCACAACTGTAGGTCAGTGCTTTTCTTGGTTTCTCATCAGCCGCAGCACCCATGCGTTGTGCAATTATTGCTTGCTATGAGTTGAGGCCCATATATATATATATATATATATATATATATATATATATATATATATATATATATATATATATATATATATATATATATATATATATATATATATATATATATATATATATATATATATATATATATATATATATATCTTACGACCCTAGAGGTAGCGTGACTGGGTTCCCACCATGACTGAGCCACCTCTCACTTAGTAGGTTAAATCACTCCTATTAAAGTACAAAATATTTACATAAATAAGTGAAGAGTGACTAGATGGGCATCATGCAACAGTTTATCGGAAGGGCAACGCAAGGATGTAAGAGAAATAAAAAAAAATATATTAATAAAGAAAGATTAAGAAAATGAATTTAAATCCTTTACATAATTTATTTACACAAAAAAATAAGGCAATTTATCTACACAAAAAATAAGGCAAAGTTAACTTAATCACAATCAAATTTGAAATTAAGGGATATAGATAGTTAGAATAATGATAGTCACATCCAAATGAATAATATAATGGCAATCGCAAAATATAATACCTCAAAGATATAAATAAATCAGGAATAAGGGCAAACACAGTTGCCCAATACCAAAATAAGAGCCACTTACTGGGCGTCAGCACCACCTGCAGCACACCATCACATATACAAAAGAAATAACTCTTCAACTCCAAGAAATATAATTATTAAGCTGCTCAGGAGTTTTAAAATTATTAACTGAGACCACAAAAATAAGTAAATAAGGACAACCCTTATTACAGGTAATAAGTAAATAACCACACCACACACTTATCCTCCCCTCTGTCTGGTACACACAATAACAGATAAATCACCAAAATATTACGATTGCTAGGTAATATAGGAACAAATTAGCAACACAACACAAAGGCAACAAGCGTCCCCCGCGCTGCACAAAGATAAACTCACCAAATAATACAGGTTTAACACCCAAAACACCAAAATATTTTCATGTCACTAATCACAGTGACTCTAAAAGTGCCAAAGAGAAACAGAACACTATCTAATCAGGAATATAAGAAATATACTCAGTCAAGAACAAAGAGAATGATGGGGAGCGGAGTAGCATCGGTGGGAGCAGGTCTTAACCCGAGGGCACCCCTCTGTGGTCTGTCTTGCGTCGGCTCCCACACCTTTGTTCGAGGGAAAAATGTTACATCACATGGTGTAATCTATGCACTCATTGGCTAAACACTACAAGCCTCCCAGGAGGCGAGATTGTAAAATAATCCCATTGGTTCCGGCACGATCGCTTCCTCTCTCATAGAGTGACAAAGAGGATGACCTCGACGACTCTTCCTCTAAGATACCCTACAAGCAGCCGCTTTACACAAATGCATATAAATAATACAATATATACATACGAATCACGAAACGCGAACATAGTGTACAATGAAATAATAAATGGATAAATAATACATATATAGGATAGGTCGTCCTCAGAGCATGTTCCGGCACGATCGCTTCCTCTCTCATAGAGTGACAAAGAGGATGACCTCGACGACTCTTCCTCTAAGATACCCTACAAGCAGCCGCTTTACACAAATGCATATAAATAATACAATATATACATACGAATCACGAAACGCGAACATAGTGTACAATGAAATAATAAATGGATAAATAATACATATATAGGATAGGTCGTCCTCAGAGCATTACAATAATACACAGCAAAAACATTGCTGGCAGGACGCCATTACATCTTAACCTAAACGACTCTTCCTCTAAAATACCCTACAAGCAGCCGCTTTACACAAATGCATATAAATAATACAATATATACATACGAATCACGAAACGCGAACATAGTGTACAATGAAATAATAAATGGATAAATAATACATATATAGGATAGGTCGTCCTGAGAGCATTACAATAATACACAGCAAAAACATTGCTGGCAGGACGCCATTACATCTTAACCTAAAACACAGTACATTATATTAATGTCCGACGGTCGTAACAATATATACATACATACATACATACATACATACATACATATATATATATATATATATATATATATATATATATATATATATATATATATACAGAGAGAGAGAGAGAGAGAGAGAGAGAGAGAGAGAGAGAGAGAGAGAGAGAGAGAGAGAGAGAGAGAGAGAGAGAATCATGTTCCCTGAAAGCATGATCTAACTTTCTAGGGTGGTTTCTAATGACAGAGAAACTTGGATTTGAAATATGTTTGCCTGTCCTAAAGTAGATACCCTTGTAGACACACATATGTAATTTTCAGATTCGGCTTGCTTAGCCGATGTGCCCAGTTTTACAACTGGGACTGCAAAACTTGTATACTATGTTTGAGCTTAAGGGATTAGGTAGCCTATCCTTACTGCGGGTTCACATATGTGAATTTGAGACTGAAAGTCGGTCGAATTTCCGACTGAATATCTATTTACAGGAGAAACCAGTCGCAAAAAAGATCAACATGATGGTCTTTTTCATTTGATTTACGACTTTATTTACGTTATGACGTCAAGGAGTAAGCTTTGAAAATGGGGTGTTCATGTAAAGGAGTCTTGGGGAGGGAAAAAGATGACATCTGAGACCGCAAATCGTCGTTTGACGAAATAGCTGCCACTCTCCAAGAACTTTCCATCAATGCATGGTGTTGTTGGAGGTGAGGATTAAGACTTGTCAGGATTTAATTTCATCGCAATTGTGCATAGTCTTCCTATTAAGTTCAGTGCATGATAAACACTTTTTTTCTTTTCTTCTACTTAGCAAGGAACGTATCCAAAGACAGTTTCTTTACCATTGACTTTTCCGTAACGCCAAAAGAAGAGCAACTACCGCTTCAGCATCGTCACTGGAGGAAGACATCTTGGCGGGTAGCAGTTTGTTTCACTTCCTGTCAAGGTGCCAACTAGTCGATGCTTTATAGTTGCTTAGTTGATACTTCAAGCGACTTGCAATTTCAGTCGCAAATTAGAAACAGAGGAGATGGCAGATGTGCTGTCAGGATGAAATAAAGGAGGGAAAGATGAATAAGGAAAGTTGTTGCAGATGTTTTTGTCCACATGCCACAAATTTCGAGGGGAGTTTCAAAGATTTTGACATTTTCTGTCTGAATGAGGGTTTGGCAAGTTGAAGAACAGACTTGGTATGATTCGTGCAGAAATATAAAGTGTGTGAGATTCAGGAAATTGAAAGCTGAAGTTGCTTTTGTAGGCAACCTCTCTGTCATGTATAGCACGAAAACAGGCTATGTTAGGCCAAGGTCTAGAAATTTGAGAGAGATAATGAGAAATGTATGCCTCCATGCCAGACACTATCATCTCTGTTATACGTTCAGTACAGAGAGATGGGTCTCTGATACGGAAACAGTAATCTTTCTAAGGATAATTAGCATAATATTTCCTCAGGTCCTCCCAACTGGCAGAGGTAAAACGCCAGAACCACCTCTGTTTTGGGGGATCCTGAGGAGGAATTGGAGAAAAGGACAAGAAACTAAAATATGATTGTGATCGGAGAAGCCCAACGGAGATGATAGGGTAACGGCATAAGCAGAAGTATTAGAGGTAAGGAAGAGATCAAGAATGTTGGGCATGTCTCCAAGATGGACAGGAATACTATCAGGGTATTGCACCAGTTACTCTAGGTTATGGAGGATAGCAAAGTTAAAGGCTAGTTCACCAGGATGATCAGTAAAGGGAGATGAAAGCCAAAGCTTGTGGTGCTCTACTTTGGAAGTCAAAGAATTTACACACACACACTGTGTGCGCATATACTTGCTAGTTCTGTAGTGGTGCTCCGTTTTTTCACGCATATTATTGCATGAAAAAGGCTCTCACTGACTTCTCAGTGAGCACAATGGTGTACGAATGTCCTGTGATGAAAAAAAAAAAACAGGAACATTTATGGAAAGTGTTGTCGCTAGATAGAAAATAAGTGAAAAGAAGTGGAAGACTCCAAGATGGCGGAGAAATATGCCATTTCAACATTATTACCTTCGTCCTGTTATAAGTGTAGCTCTGATTCTGGAGACCTAGCAAAGTTCATTAAGTGTTGTCTGTGTATCCGGTGGGCTCATACGAAATGTGTGAATTTGGCAGGGATTAAATCTGAAAATATCTGCAACGTGAGGTATTTGTGCGATGTTTGCTTCATTGAGGTGTCGTCTCTGAAGAAATTCATCAATGATGTTGAGGAATTTAAGTCTGATTTGAAGAGCATTACTACTAAAGCTGACAAGCTGATGGAAATAGTTGATAATAAGATGGCAAGAATGGAAGAGATAAGTATCAAGGTCGATGAGGCAACAGAAGGCTTGGCAGGAGTTACTGAGACGCTGAATTCTGCTGACTCGGAACATTCCACACCTTGGCAGGACGTGAAGAGGAAGAGGAGGATGAAAAAGAACCTGCTTGTTGTAGGGGAAACTCAGGATTCTGAAGCAAATCTGAAGAATGAAGTTTCTCATGCTTTGGATGGAATGCAAATTAATGATACAAAGTTTGCTAATGATGGCAAAAGAAATAGTGATGAATTTTGCCAATGAGAGTCTGAGAAATAAGGCAGCCCAGAAACTGGAGAATGTTGAAAAGTTGACAACTAAATCAGTTCAGAAAATTAAACCCAAGATAATACTATGTAATGTCTATAAGGAAGAGACTAAGGAGGGTATCATTGATACAATCATTGCGAGAAATGACTACCTTCAAACAGTTCCTAATATCAAGTCAAAGATTGAGAATATTTTTTGCACTTCATTTTTGACTTCATACTGTTTGCTGATGACACACAGTTTTACATGACCTTGAACAATGTAGATAATGTTGAAGGAAAGATAAAACTTATTATGGATGATGTTGGTAGATGGATGGAATCCAAGCAGTTGAAACTTAATCAAAACAAGACTGAATGTTTGATAGTGGACTTAAAGAGGATTGATATGTCCACATTATATATTGATGGTAACAGTTTGGGTGTTCGTGATACAGTGAAGGATCTGGGAGTATTATTTGACTGTCATTTATCTATGAAAGATCAAATACGGCAGGTATTTAAGATGGCAAGATACCATCTGAAAAATATAGGTTTTGTCAGAAAATACTTGGATGAGAAAACTACGAAGATGCTGGTTCATAATCATGTGATAAGCAAACTGGATTACTGCAATTCTCTGTATTATGGACTGCCTAAGTATCTTTTAAAAGACTTACAGCTTGTCATGAACAGAGGTGCCAGACTGCTTACAGGCATCTCTCCTCGTGAGAGGATAACACCTGTATTGATAGATCTGCATTGACTGCCAATTAAAGCACGAATTGAGTACAAGATTAATGTTATGACTCATCAGGCATTACAGTCTGGAAAACCTGAGTACTTGACGAACTTACTGGAAACATTCCACCATGACACTACGATGGAGCTGAGACACGATGCAGACCCATACAGATTACATGAGCCAAGATATAACCTTGACATGGGATGTCGAGCATTTGCAAGTTGCGCACCAAGGATTTACAATAAGCTGCTGAGTGATATCAAAGGTTGTGCCAGGATCGATATCTTCAAAAAGAAATTGAAGACATATTTGTTCAAGGAAGTTTATGATTTTAACGGCATGCAAATCAAAGACAATTATAAATGCTAGTTGCTTTTGAGGGAGGCTCTGTTGAGCGCTGCCTCGCAGTGGAGCGGAGCCTTGAACAAACACCCCAAGTAACAAGTTAGTAACTATAGTCAGAGGAGTTAGGGGAGAGATGGACAACACAGATATATTCAGTTAGAGAGTAACTATTAAGCCAATGACAGATGGTGGGCAGGAAAGCAAGTTAAGTCGTTGTGCTAATAGACACAACATCCAACTCTGGAACGAAAATGAGGATAGAGAAAAGTAAAAGGGAACAGAGAAGGGGCTACTGTCAGTTGCCTCAGACAGCTGCGTTTCGGCAAGGAAAAGAAGAGGAGTCACCATTTTGAATTTTATGTGAAGGGTATATGTGTGGTAAGTGCATGTAATTTTGTGTGAAGAAGGATAGTTGTGTTTTGAGGGTAGGCTCTGACTGCCCCGTTGAGTTGTGAGACACAAAGGGAAATGTTCAGCGAGATCACAACTAGCTTTAATGGAAAGTTCACAGCAGCCCCCGAACTAGTGCTATTAGACCTCGCTGGGAGTGAAATATCGTTTCGGTAGGTCTTTTTTTTTTTTTTTACGTTAAGGCCTATAGCGCCTATAGGCACACTTGAAGAGTGTATGGGACGTGCTGTTCAGCTTCCGCCCATTAGTAGCGCAGGCAATTTTATTTTTATAGTGGTACCCTTATTACGGTACCATGTCAACCCCTGAAGCTCATCTTGGGTGTAACCCATCTTGGGTGTAACCACCTAGAGCCTGGGTATCATGGTGACATGTAGGTTACTTTAAACGACTCGACAAATGGCAAAGTGTTTAAGGCTGTACGTGGTGGGATTCGAACCTACGCCTGGACGTCTGCCCGATCCCATGCTCACCATCTTATCCACTATGCCACCTCCTCCTCCCGGGAAGATATACTGTACTACAATATATCTCCCCAGTCATGTTCCAGGGAAGAAGCCCAAAGAGGAATGAACCTGGGTTGGGGAAAATATTCCGCAATGATCATTGAAAAATTCAGTTTCTGCATGCTGGCGTATACTTAGAGACTATACTTTCCCGCGGAACTTGTTGCCTCCTTGCTAGACCATCAGACACTCGTTGTTCACCTGGTATTGCAGTTTGTTACTGCAAGCGGCAGTAAGCTTTGTCGAGCATTATCTTCGAAGGAGTGGAGGCTATTAGAATATCAATAAATAGATAGATATGTGTGTGTTCATTGAAAAGATTGGGAGTCCCTGGACTAAATGGAAAATTTTTGGTAGTGCTTTTAGTATTCTTATAACTTTGAAGTTTGATTAAGATAGGTTTAGCTAGTATAGTTAAAGTTAGAGTGAATTGATGGTTATGATGAAATTAGTGTAGGTTAGAGATTTCAAGGCCAAAGATCTTGAAGATGCACTTAACCGATATATTGCAGTTAAAACCCGAAAGTAGTCAGACCAGTTTATACTAGCAATAATCGATGTACTACTGAACAACTAGTATTACCTAGGAATAACTAGCTGCACCTAAGTGTTTCGGAAAAAAAAAACAAATATCAAAGTTCAGCAAGTTAAAACTAGTTTTAGCAGAATGTGTTAGTCAATACTAGCTTCATTAACACTTTTGTGTGAAGAAAGTAGATGTACCAAATTTCCACAAAGAACATAGGTGAAAATTTACAAATATATTAAGTTTTCACAACATATGGAAAACATAATAAACAGTGACATGACGGGTTCTTCACTTTATTAAAACTGATAATTTTAAAATTCATTAACCTATTGGTCAAGCTACAGCTCTAGCTTGAAAGCAATAACAGTTAAAATAGTTAAAATACCGAGACATATAGAGAAACTACAATATTTGTTTTTGCATGACATACTATTGTGACATTTTGAATTACATAACGATTTACGTTTTTTGCATTTGCATATGTTGGTTGCATAATGTTTTGTACAATGACATCTAAAGAAACCTTGACCTGTTCCCATGCTTGGAAAATTTTGCAGCACTTCTTTATGATATTTCTTTGTCTTTAAGGACATCATTCACGGCCAAGAATGACTGCTTACAGACATCAAATTCAGACCGACTATACAATTTCATAAGAACACCGTCTTTAGTTCCTAATTTGTACATTCCATCCTCACTTTTATTCAAAACTACTGCAATGATATTCCGAAGATCTCCTTTTCCCCTGTCAACGTCTGGAATTGGTACAGTCACATTTTACCCAACAATTGCTGGAGGATGAGAAGCATCAGAAACTGTTTTCATTCTTTGAGCCTGCTACTTACCGAACACGTGATATCCGTGCCTCAGTATTACATTTTTGACACAAATTTTGAACCGAACCCTTCCTTGCCACTCTGTATTTCTATCCCACATATTACATGAATATTAAAGCCACAGCTTGCACAGGAATGAGCTCCACTTGTCTCTTTTCCACACACGCAACACGAGATAACTTCACTTTCACTGTCAGATATTGAATTTACATTAACTTCACCTGCTATCTGCAAATCATTAGTTCCACTAACTGATTCCTTGTGCACGTTTGGAATGATCTCTAGATCCTCCTCACTACTTAAGTTTTTACTTAATTCTAAAAGCAGACATGTTGTTGCCAGGCCAACCCTTGCTTCTACACCAAATATTGCTTTGTATGGACTTTGATTTATACCAGAATGCTTGGTTCTGTTCTTCATAAATTGAACAAAACGTAGACCTTCGGACCACTTCATTGTATCATTGTCTTACATCCGTCCGCTTAGCATATTTTCAATATCTTGATTTGCCCTTTCTACGGACCCTTGACTCTGACTATGTCTTGGTTTCCCATGCAAAATGTTTAGTTCTGGCCACAAAGAAGCTAAGGACGTTATGACATTGTTCACAAATTCTCTCCCGTTATCACTGCAAAATACATGGTGCTCCAAACGTTAAAAAAATGTCAACAAGTTGATATGCACGAAGTATCATAAACTACAAACTCAGCAGGGTGGTGGGCTGGTGAGCTGGAAGTTGCCATTTTCTTGAGCAGCTTGGCACCAGACTGAGGAGTTGTTGTTGTGACAGCTCACGCGAAACTAACCGACTGCGAACCCCACCCACCCAACCAAACACACACACACACACACACACACACACACACACACACACACACCAATTAAATGAAAAAAACATATGATCAGACTACCAGTTACCTAGTTTCACTGAAGTGTTAAGTTTAACACCTTAACACCTACGAGTAGTTCTCTCAGACAAAACAATTGTTAAAACTAGTTCTGACTGCAGTGTGTAGGTAAAATTAGGTACAAAATTAGTCAAGTCTTCTATTTTTGTGTTTTACCTAGTCCCCATTTGTGAAACTAGTTTTGCCTAGATAGTACTAGTTGTTAAGAACAACTTTTTAGTTTATACTCTACTTTCGGGTTTTAACTGCACACACACACACACACACACACACACACACACACACACACACACATATATATATATATATATATATATATATATATATATATATATATATATATATATATATATATATATATATATATATATATATATATATATATATATATATATATATATATATATATATATATATATATATATATATATATATACTTTTTCACGATTTGCTGTTCAAGTTCTCTAGTTAGGTTAACCTTCCTCGTATTGAATTTGATTAGGCTGGTCAATTAGTACAAAAAAATAAAGTAAGTAGACATTTCAGAAGATTCTTATACCTTTAGAGTTTAATTAGGTTAGTGTTATGAGACATAAAAACTTGGCAACAACTTTTAAGTTTTATTCATCATATAACCGGGCTATATCATATACCTGTAACAAATATAGGTAAGGTTTGATTAGTATCCCAAACCACCTCGGAGATTCAGGGGCTAAGTTAGGTTAAGTTTGGTTAGGTAAGGTAAGGTAAGGTTAGATTAGTATCCCTTGTTCCTTGTGGGATCCAGGGATACTAATCAAGACTGTGAGGGGACAATTTTTTTTTTACAATTACTTTTTTACAAGTGCTTCAGCGGTCGTAATTTGTAAAATCCTGAAGTTCTGACAATTGAATAATACATATATGTTTGCTTTTTGTTATTTCAAAATCGCAATATGCATTTTTATGTACATATGTGTGAATGTGCCATGCAATGAAATTATAGACTACTGACTGGCTTGTCTTTGGTTTATTCTACAGTTAAGTTTTTCAAACTATTATTACAGATAATGACGTTCTTACAGTCAAACAATATTTACTGGCAATGTTTGAAAAAGCTTATCAGGAATGGTAAGTAACATGCATAGTTGGAAAGGAGGTCATCGATTATGGGGCCCTTATGCAAAAAGCCACATTCTGATGTGTAGTGTAGATTTGCAGTGTCATAGATCACCTCAAATGGTTACAATGTCCCATGGGACTTCGCGGTTGCTCTCTAACTTGCCAACGTATCACCAACTCCCTTTTATAATTCTTACTTGGTAAGCGATTATATGTTTGTGTGAATGATTTATTTCTTATGTCCCATGACCTAGACTCCTAGAGTGTCACTTTCATAAACTGTTTCTTGTTCACCAGAGGTTTCTTAAAGCCGGCTTAAAGCTTAACTTGCGTAAGTGTAAAATTCTTTCGACATATGGTGGACAAAGATAATATTCACACCAGTCATGATAAGGTTAAAACTGTTCAAATTTTTTTTTTTTTCAGTTCCCTCTTCCACCGCTAATGTCAGTTTTTGGGAAATGCAGGTTATTACCGTGCTTTCATAAAAAAAAAATAATAATTAAATGCAGGTATTGCTTGTCTCTTGAATAAGTAAAAAAAAAAATATATATATATATATATATATATATATATATATATATATATATATATATATATATATATATATATATATATATATATATATATATATCCCTTTCCAGTGGAGTACTAGTCAACAATAAAGTTTTGATAAACGCAAAAAAGCATTTCCTGATTACTCATTTTCTTTCATCATTTGTACAGAACTTCTGATCTTGGACTTGATGCTGTTGTGATGCAATGAGTAGATGGACAAACCCTGATGTCATTGTTTTTGACAATTGCGTTTTTAACGATGCATTTTCGGAGTTCGTTGCAGGTTGCAATCGTGCTATTCTAAGTGAAGACTTATTCTTACTGCAGGTAATATATTATACGGTATTGTATTTTCTAATTTTAATTCATCTAAGATTAATTACACCACTTCTCAAGATTGCTCATAATGTCACACAAATTCAATCAATGCCCTTAGAAATGTTAAGCTCATCTCCGTACATCCTTATCTCCGTAAATCCTTCATCAATGTGAATCACATACAAATAAAACCACAAACATTAGGTGCCAATTTCACAGCTGATGCATCTCAATATCAACTCAATGCTTGACTTCTATAAATGCCCATATAATGTATACACCACAATATATCATATGTAATTATCTCCTCAATATGATATATCTTAATGCATCAACTGTGGAATTGCACTACACATACATAAAATCTTAATATAACATCCTAATAAATACACATCCTATATTTGTTTCCTCCTTTCACTTAAATGACATAAACATTGTCTTAGACTGCATTAACAACTATAGAGCTTTACTCACTAATACAAGAAAGAGTCTGTCCATGACTCAAATGTTTCTTCTCCTCCTCTCGGCCACTGCCTTCTGCTTTCTCCTCTCGTTTCTGCCAAGATTCTAGAGATCTTCTTGCTGGTTTCTGCTTATTTTAAATACTCAAGGTTTCGTACCTTTTCTCCACGCCCATTTTACCATCTACCATTCAGAGATCAGACATGTGGAGGTCCACGTGTGACAATGTAAGGACGAGAACACATACGAAGGTAATGTAGAAACAACCTTAAACGTAGTATACACAACATTGCCTTACTGGTGTTTCATAGGCTCAACTTTTCCCTAGTCTCATAGCACGTTCACCATTGGTCTAAACATGAAATACTGCTTGTTCATTGGCCATTTAAAACCACCAATCCTGTTTAACTACACGTGGGGAAACACGTGTTGACTATACTACTCTCCAACATCGTAACCAGAGTATTTTGTTTTGGGTGTTTGTTTGGGTCTGCGTACCATCTGATGCCTGGCTTCCTCTCTCTTGTTAATGTTTGGCCTCCCACTCTCGTGTTCGCAGCAGGGTCCCTTTTACAATTCTCCCGTAGACGTAATTATTTACATCCTTGTGCCACTGCTGCATCACGCTATGTCCCACCAGGCTGTGGCATGCCAGGTTATGACATACCCCATCCTTAGTAGCGCGTCCCGGCGCTAACTGCTAGTGGTGAGGGCATGCGTGATAAGCGGTGTCCCCTGTTTTGAGCTGGCGTTGTGTGCTGACAGTCACCTGGGCTGGCGCAGCCTGTGCCAAGCCAAGGAGTGCACAGGGTCGGTAGATGCGGTAGGCCACCAGGCCGGCCGCGATGACCCCAATAGGCAACAGGATCCAGAGCCAGTCCTTCCAGTTGTGCCAGTCGAGTGCCGTAGGAGGGGACTGTTTCGCCAGCGGCTGCATATGTGCAATATATTTTGGGACAGACCAGGGCTCAAGACCAAAACTGTCGGGAATGCTGATATTAGTGGTATTCACAATAACAGAATGTTCCCAGGATGAGAAGGCAATGGGAGTAGTAAGGGATAAGGTTGAATAACCATAGGAGCTTCAGCAATATAATGAGAGGAAGCAGGGAGAGAAAATGTATCACTATGTATAGAACAACCCTGACTCACTTTCAGAAGGCCAGTACCATTAATAATGTGTCTAGTAGTAGGAATGGAGGAGTTTTACAATTCACAGTAATATCTAGTGGTTTGCTTGTGGCATAATTCCACCCAGATGGCTGATCAACAAAAATAGGCTTGAAAGACTTCACAATCAGCGTGTTACATATATCAGAGACAGAAGGCTTGTGCAGAAAAATAGCAACCTCACAACAATCAGTGTTAGTGGAATATATAGGTTGGTTGGGAGGACATATCAATATATCATCAGACATCCTACAATCATCAAAATCATCAGTCAAAAAAATTGATTTCTTGCCTTGTTAATCACTAAATATTTCCTTGAAGGTTGATGCATTAAAAAAGCATCTGATTTAGAAATAGGAAAGGGAAGGGAGGTCATCCTGAAGACATCAAAGGTGTCAGCTGGAATTCCTCGCAAAGGAACGAGTAAGTAGAAGCTCAAGTCATGTAATGCAGTCTTATGGATTACACGAATAGCAGCTCTGTGTAATCCTAAATATTCTGGTTTAGGAGGAAACAATAACTCATGTTTAACTGATATCTCATCTAAAAGTTGTAGTAAAATGCATTTGTCACAATATTAGGAGAAATATGGGTTTCCATCATACTTTGTAATCCTATCTTAAAATTAATATGATCAGCTGCAATGGATGTCAAGGCTAGCTGGACATGCAGTAAAATTTCCAGTGAAAGAATGGATTTTTCATTATTTTCTATATGTTTTTCCATCTTAGTCATAAGGGTCTTAGTAACACGGGTAGCAGTTTCTAGTTTTTCTAATGCTTGATGAACATTTGTTAGTTCATTGAGAGTGACATTGATAACATGGGAATGAACATTGAGGAGTTTTCTTTCCTCTTCTGTGAAGGAGTCTAACGATTGTAATCTTTTATGAATAAAATCAACTTGATCTTGTGTAGCAGTCCCAAATAATGTGTTTGCAAAAGATCCTATAAAATTTATTGCCCCCTTTTTTTCCTTCTAGGTTGAGGAATGTCATTGGCCACAATATGCATTAGGAAATCCTGCATTGAAGCATGCAAATTTTTAAATCTTTCTTGAAAAGCCAGGATATGCTGAGAAATCAAAGAGGTAAACAAGATAAAATCATCTCCCTCAATTTCATCTAAATTATATATTATATTCTGAGTGATATTGTTGGCTTTTTTAATTGGCTCATAGATATCCTCCAATTTCAACAAAAAAGGCACCACATAAGCTTGTCCAGTTACAAGTAGTTGATGGTCTTGGGAGAAACTCATCCCTTGTTGAGGAGGTGAGCTTTGGGGTACATCCCAGGCTTGAACGTATCCCATGCATAGCCCCACAGTCTGCAAAGGAACATTTCATTTTATTTTATTTATTTTCTTTTACCATATTCTAAGGGCTTATGCATTACAAACGGAAGATTCGGCACACTTGTCCTCGACCGTAAACTGTATGGGACTGACGTGGTAGCTTCACCTTGATATTCTTCTTGCAAATTCTCAGTTACATTATGAATTTCCTCATCAACACCATGACTCGCTTCTGATAGTGAATTGTCATCCGATTCTGAATCTACACAGTGCTCTACATCCCTGAGAACACTGGAAAAGGATCTAGTGTCTGCAATGTCAACTTGGTTTCCTTGTTTCACCTGGCTCGTGTACCGGATATGCTCGTCTGACATTCGGGTTCATCTGAGGGTAGCATTGTCTTCATGGATAATTCTTATTCTGTCAGTGTGTAATGTTGTCATCTTACCATTTCTAATGTTTCTTAATTTGACCACTACATCACTCACCTTTTCTGTCACTCTATAAGGACCTGTATATGCGGGTTGCAACTTTGCGGGGGTTCCTGCAGTGGGTACTCGGCGGACATATACTCTATCTCCAACTTGAATAGTCTTTATCCTTGCCTTCTTACATTGAGCCTTTTCATTTATTCCTTAGCTTCTTCTAAATATTGCTGACACCTAGCATATACCCTATTTGCTTTTGTTGCCATCTCCTGCTTAAAATCATCAACATTATACCAAACTTGTTCCTCTTTCATCATTTCAAATGGGATGGTTGGATCTCTGAGATACATGAGGTAAAAGGACTTTCTTTTATACTTGTGTGGTAAGCACTATTATATGCAAATGTAGCTATTGGGAGCATTGTATCCCAGATATTCATATTATCTTGCACCAAAGTGCGCAGTATGTTAATCAAGGTTGCATTTGATCTTTCAACTATCCCATTTGCTTGAGGATGGTAAGCTGTAGTTTTGCTATGTCGGAAATGCAGTAACTCAGTTAATCCCTGTAATATAGAATTGACAAATTCCCTACCTTGGTCTGTCACTAACATCTCAGGTATACCATGTTTACAAATCACTTCATCAAAAAATATTCTAGCAACTTCTGCGGCCGACTTGGTTTTCAGTGGTTTTGTAATCAAATATCTAGTAAGCACATCTATCACAACAAGACAATACATATATCCATTATCCGATCTACCCATGGGACCAACAATATCCATATGTATGCGCTGGAAAGGTCTCTCAACATCCGGGTATCTTCTCAGTGGTGCTGGGGCGTCCCCCGACCTCTTAAGCCTACGACAGATGAGACAAGACCTGCAATATCTTTCAATGTCCTCCTTCATTTTTGGCCAATATGCAAATTTCTGACACCTACTTAAGGTAACGGATGGCCCACCATGCCCCGCGGTTGGCAAAGAGTGGCCGAGGTGTACAGCAGTGTGCACAAACTGTTCGGGTACTAATATCTGACGCGTCATTTCTCCATATGTGTTGTGACTTACTCTGTAAAGCATATTATTGTCTAGAGACAATTCTGATATCTTTAACTTCTTATACCTCTTATCAATATTGTGCTTACTTAATTTTCCTTTTATTTCTTGCTCAGTTAAATTCTCTCTCATTAACTTCTTCAATAAGCCATAAAATTCATGGTTATCTTGTGACCTTATTAATTCCTTCAGATTCCAATCCACCATATTTTCTTCTGTGTTTTCTGTTATTGCTAACAAATGTTCATTTCCTTCATTTATTTCCACTTCCCTCAACCTGGATAAATGATCTGCTACCTTGTTAGCTTTTCCAGGAATATATTCCACCTTAATATCAAACTCTGCAACAGCTAATTGCCACCGAACTATCCTGCTATTTGCATTTGAGGTGGTCAACAACCATACTAATGGTCTGTGATCTGTGAGAATATAAATAGGGTAACCCAGGCACAAATCTCTGTTTACCTTAAGCCCATATACAATTGCCAGAGCCTCTCTTTCAATAGTACTATAATTAAGTTCAGCCTTGTTCAGTTTCCTGCTAAAAAATGATAAGGGTCTTAGGTTATTCATGCTATCCCTTTGTTGTATTAATCCCCCGATGGCAAAGCTCGAAGCATCCGTCGTTAAAAGAATGGCTTTGAGAAGTCTGGAAATTTCAAAACAACATTTTGTGTTAATTCTTGCTTCAAGGTCTTAAAAGCCCTATCAGCTTCTTCATTCCACATTATGTGGTTATTGTTCTTCTTTCCATTCACCATTCCTGCTGTTAGTTTAGTTAAGGGAGCAGCTATCTCAGCATAGTTTCTCACAAACTTCCTATAGTAGTTAGCCATTCCAATGAAGGACTGTAATTCTTTCACTGTTGTGGGGCTGGCATGTTCTTAATAACTTCAATTTTGCTAGGCTGTGTTTTCAACCCTTCGGCTGATATAATATGTCCTAGATAATTTACACTATCCTTAAAGAAATTACATTTTTTCAGGTTTACTTTCAACTGAGCATCTTGCAAGCGTAGAAGAACCCTCTCCAAATTCTTTACATGATTTTCTAGATCTGTTCCTTGAACTATGATATCATCAATATAAACAAAAGTATCAGATCCTGTCAATCCAGCCAATACCTGATTAATAATTCTACAGAATGCCGCAGGAGAATCCTTTAAACCCATAGGTAGCACATTATGTTCATATAATCCATTAGGTGTTACAAATGCAGTCCAGGGCTTGCTTTCTTCATTTAACTGTATTTGATGGTAACCTTGTTTCAAGTCAAGGCATGAAAACATCTTTCCTTTTCCTAAGTTATGCAAAATGTTATTCACATTAGGTAAGGGGTAAGAATCATTCAGCACATGCTGATTTAAATTCCTGAAATCTACACACAATCTAATTTTTCCATCCTTTTCACTATGGGAACAACTGGGGAGATAAATGCTGATCTGGATGGTCTAATAATACCCTGGCTCTCCATTACTTTAATTTGTTCAGCTACCTTATCATAAAAACAAGCTGGGATGGGATAAGGTTTCTTGGACGTAGGTCTGGACTGTAACTGAATGGTGTGATAGAAAAGGGTGATATACTTGGAATGTCGTCATCACTAGCAAAGACAGAGGAGTATTTAACAACTAATTCTTTCAATATTTGATTTTTCCTTGTTCCCTCAGGATACATGTGATTAATGATTTCTGAAAAGGCCTTCATTTTATCTGTTTCATTTTCTTCTGTCACACCATTCACTGTATATTCATCACTCCCGCTTGGCAGAACCTCACTCTGACAGGACTGTAAGTAGCCTAATGTTTTCCCTGGCTCTAACGGCACATGTTCACTCGAGAAATTTATATACCTCACCACAAACCTAGATTTCTTCTTCTCCATGTCATTTTCTAATTTCACTAAACCTGGACATAAAAACTGAGACCCTATAACTCCTTTAACTGGCTCGAATATAGCGATATCACTATCCACTAACTTTGTTTCTAAGGTCACATAACTCACTCGTACTCCTTGTAATATTGATGTCTGAGCTACTGAGCATTTATAACTGGGATTATCCTTTGATTCATTTGTTACTGCTTCCTTTTCACTTCTCTCAGTTATCATGATGGCATGCATCATGGGTATTTCTACAATAACAATTCTCCTTCCTTCAATATATAATTTCAGAGGTTTGGTATTTAGATTCACATTATATCTTTTCATAAAGTCAAAACCTATTATTATCTGTGATGGCAAGGCTCTATCTTCACTGATCACAAAATCATGTGTGTATATCTTACCTCCAATTGTCAAAGTTAGCTTAGTCTTTCCTGAAGTCAACATTTCATCTCCACTCGCATTGCGAATTACCTTATTTGTTGGAGTAATGTGTTTCTTTTAAGTTTGTCTACAACGTCACGCGATACAAGAGATACCCCTGCCCCGTGTCCATCAAGGCTAATACACTCTCATTTTCAATCTGAACTTCAATAGAAACATTTCCCGTGTCACTATTCACCGCTGTGATTACCACCGATTCATGTGGTTGCGTTGGTGGTAAATTGGCGTTTTTTTGTGTTTGATATGTGGTGTACCTACGTGAGTTGTTCATGCAGTCCTTACTCGCATGCCCCTGTACCCCGCAGGTGAAACAAGTTACCGTGGGCCTCGCCCTTGGTGGTATTGGTGGTAATTTCACTGTGCACTGACTCGCGAAATGTCCCCACTTGTGACATCTAAAGCATTCTATGGTTCTACAATTTTGAATGGTGTGGTTATTTCGCCCACACCTCTGACAATGTATATTTCTGACATTCTGAGGGCGATACATCGTGTGATCTGTAGTAACAGCATTCACTGTCACTGCGTTTACTGGGACAACCCTATTTTCTTTGCGTACTGCAGCGTCGTGTAGCTGAAGGCTGGGGTGTGACGCTACATATTTGAGAGCTTTTCTGTATACTAATAAAGGCTTTTCATATCTGCATCAGCAAGGATATAAGAAAAATCCTTAGGCAAGGCATTCACAATGATGGAGACAAATATATCATTATATACTTCCTTACCTGTGGGTTTCATGCTTTCTAATTTTGCCACAATCCCTTCTACTCTGATATAGAGCTCTGTTATGGTTTCTCTGGGCTGTCGAGTTACTGATGACAATTCACTGATCAGGCTTGGAAGCGATCTATCCTCTGGATAAATATCAAGGAATGCTTTTCTCACATCATCCCAATCATTTTTATGTTGCGTTGCACAGTGTGTCATATGAGTATATGCACTGTCTAATGCATATTGCTTGGCCAACTCTATCCTCCCTTCGTCTGTCCAGTTTGTCATTGTTCTATTTTCTAAATCCTTTATCCATGCGTGAGCGCTGGCGATACATTTTACATTTGGTACCGACGGGCTTCTTTCTTCACCTCCACAAAAATATGGTAACCCAATTACCTTGGAAAAATTATCCCTTGCATTGTCAGTGATCGCTTCCGCAATTTCCCCAGTACTAATACAAAGCGGGTTAGGGGGGGAAAACGGAGATGTAGGGGGTGACTGCGCCATTCTAGAGGTTGTGACGGCTGGCTGCTGATTCGCTTTACCGTTAAGCGATGCCGAGCGCTGACGTAATTTATGAACTATATGTTTCATCTACAATTAAGCAACATTAAAATATTCTCAATATTTACTCGTTAACATCCGCTACATCCGTGACATCCAATGCACTTGATCGAAATTTTAATTGTCTTCACTCTCAACTATACGCCTGCAACGATTGCAATTGCAATAATATCCCACCGCTGCCACCAGTTTCGGAAGTTCGTTGCAAGTTGCAATCGTGTTATTCTAAGTGAAGACTTATTCTTACTGCAGGTAATATATTATACGGTATTGTATTTTCTAATTTTAATTCATCTAAGATTAATTACACCACTTTTCAAGATTGCTCATAATGTCACACAAATTCAATCAATGCCCTTAGAAATGTTAAGCTCATCTCCGTAAATCCTTATCTCCGTAAATCCTTCATCAATGTTAATCACATACAATAAAACCACAAACATTAGGTGCCAATTTCACAGCTGATGCATCTCAATATCAACTCAATGCTTGACTTCTATAAATGCCCATATAATGTATACACCACAATATATCATATGTAATTATCTCCTCAATATGATATATCTTAATGCATCAACTGTGGAATTGCACTACACATACATAAAATCTTAATATAACATCCTAATAAATACACATCCTATATTTGTTTCCTCCTTTCACTTAAATGACATAAACATTGTCTTAGACTGCATTAACAACTATAGAGCTTTACTCACTAATACAAGAAAGAGTCTGTCCATGACTCAAATGTTTCTTCTCCTCCTCTCGGCCACTGCCTTCTGCTTTCTCCTCTCGTTTCTGCCAAGATTCTAGAGATCTTCTTGCTGGTTTCTGCTTATTTTAAATACTCAAGGTTTCGTACCTTTTCTCCACGCCCATTTTACCATCTACCATTCAGAGATCAGACATGTGGAGGTCCACGTGTGACAATGTAAGGACGAGAACACATACGAAGGTAATGTAGAAACAACCTTAAACGTAGTATACACAACATTGCCTTACTGGTGTTTCATAGGCTCAACTTTTCCCTAGTCTCATAGCACGTTCACCATTGGTCTAAACATGAAATACTGCTTGTTCATTGGCCATTTAAAACCACCAATCCTGTTTAACTACACGTGGGAAACACGTGTTGACTATACTACTCTCCAACATCGTAACCAGAGTATTTTGTTTTGGGTGTTTGTTTGGGTCTGCGTACCATCTGATGCCTGGCTTCCTCTCTCTTGTTAATGTTTGGCCTCCCACTCTCGTGTTCGCAGCAGGGTCCCTTTACAATTCTCCCGTAGACGTAATTATTTACATCCTTGTGCCACTGCTGCATCACGCTATGTCCCACCAGGCTGTGGCATGCCAGGTTATGACAGCTATAAAACTGCTGTCTTTACCACAGCAGACAAGGTACATCAAGTGTGTGTGGATAATTTCAACCGCTTTGTTATTTTAGCTCCCTTACCTAGCAAGTCTGCTTTTAGCTGTTGTGCATGCATTAGTGCCTCATCTTCTTTGCCCTTACACCACTCCTGTTTTGTTGAGTGATAAGAACATAATAACATAAGAAAAGAAGGAAGTTGCAAGAGGCCACCAGGTCTATACGAGGCCAGTCTCTATGGCCCGTACCAAGAGTCACGAAGGTTTAAGGTCGAGGGTAGAAGGGAAGGTAATATATTACCAAGAGTCGCTGTCATTATTGGAACGAAGAGCAGAGGGAAGGTCGAAGGGTAGGCATGGGTGCCCCTGTAGCAGTAGGAAGTTGAACGTCCATGGAACTCCAAGTTATCGTACCAATGCATACGCAGTTGACGCGTTCCATGGACATTCCACTTCCTACTGCACTAGGAGTAGGAAGCGTCAACTGCTGATATCTGTAAATGTGTCTGGCTCCGTGAAAGTTAACCATGGAAAAAGTATTAGGTTATACGCTCAGTTTATAATATAAGGCAAAAGCCTTTACCTATTATTATTATCATTACTATAATCAATATTATTATTATTATTATTATTTTTATTATTATTATTATTATTATTATTATCATTATCATTATTATTATTACTATTATAATTATTGTTGTTGTTGTTATTATTATTATTATTATTATTATTATTATTATTATTATTATTATTATTGTCATTATTATTATTATTATTATTATTATTATTATTATTATCAATTATTATTATTATTACTATTTACTATTTTTATTATTATTATTATTATTATTATTATTATTATTAATATTATTATTTATTATATTATCATTGTTATTATTAATGTTATCGTTTTTGTTGCAACAATATCCATCATCATCGTTTTGCTAAAATTAAGGTTTATGTGAAAATGTTGCAATCGGATAATTTATCTCCACGATATAAACGACACTTAAGTAAGGAAATGAAAGTCTAGGTAGAAACCATATAGTGTGTAGTGTATTGTGTGGGGTATTATTACTTATATTATTTTATTGTTTGTGAGAACGAGTCCCTGTGAGCACCATGGAGGGAGTTACTGGCCTTTTCACCTCACCAGTGTAGGGTGAGGATGCGAGTGTGAGCCGGCGAGAGACTCACCACGGTGACTCACCACATGGGTATGATGAGTCGTTGGCCGCGCGTGGGGTCAGTGGAGACGCACATATGTCTCATGATAACGGATATGGCGGTCCCAGTGAAGGTGATGTGAGATATATTAGCCCTGGCAGAAGTATCGGAAGCAGGGGAGGCTCCCGATGATCTAGTCCAGCAAGCAGTATTGCTGATAGTGTCCAGTCAGCTGCCAGACTGGAGGAACTGCGATTGAAGCTGGAAATGAGAAAAATGGAGATAGAAGCAGAAGAGAGGCGAGAGTTGAAGAGATTAGCTGCGGAAGAGAGACGAGAGTCAAACAGACTAGCTGCGGAGGAGAAACGAGAAATTCAGAGACTAGCAGTAGAGCAGGAGGCTGGAGAGGCGGAAGAGAGGGCTAGAGAAGCGGAAAAAAGACGAGAAATTCAGAGACTAGCAGCAGAGAAGGAGGCTAGAGAGATGGAAATGATGAGATTGGAGATGGAGAGAGAAAGGGCAGATAAAGATAGAGAGTTGGAATGGGTGAGAACTCGCCATGCAGTAAGTAAGTAAGTAAGTAAGTAAGTAAGTTGTTGGTAGTGTAGGAGGAGGAGAACAGAGTGTAGAGCGTACTTTAGTTCAAAGTCTCCAGCTAGTGCCTGAGTTTGATGAGGCTAAAGTGGCTGAATGGTTTGTTCGCTGGGTAGGCTTGGTTGCGAATAACCTCAAGGGAAAAGCCTTGGAAGTTTATGATAAAATGTCAGCTGATGATCTGGATGATTATGAGGAGTTTAAGGCTGACATCTTGCGAGCATATGAGCTGCGACCAGAAGCCTATCGCTTGCAATTCAGAGGAAAGAGGAAGCGAGTAAGTGACTCCTACCTCGAGTGTGCTCGTTCACTGGAGCAAGTGTTTGAGAGGTGGATTGCAAGCGAGGGTGTTGATTCTCTCGAGGCCCTGAAGGAGTTAGTAGTTAAGGAGCAGTTCATTGATATTGCTGACAAGGAGCTGGTACCTCTGTTGAAGGAGAAGAGGTTTAGGACTTTGAAGGAGGCTGCTACATGGGCTGATGATTATGTGTTAGCCCACCGTCCTGTGCAACAGCCTGGGAGTTGGAGTCGTAAGGAAGGTGGTCCTAAGGGAGGCCCAGGGAGTGGTGGCAGTTCTTCCTCGGGCTCTCCAGGCCATTTTAGGCGAAATACTGGATTTGGCAGTAAGATGGGTTTGGGAAAGCCCCAGGCCCCCACCCCTCCTTCTTCTGCGAAGGATGGGACGGCGGGGTAGGCGGCCCCTAAAACTCCCAAGTATAATTACCAGCCTACGTGCTATCACTGCCGAGGAAAAGGGCATTTTAAGTTCAATTGCCTAAAATTAGTAACAGTTGAAACTCCCAAGTCCTCGCAGAAACCAGTTGCCTTGCTGGTGTGGCCTGACACAGTTCGTGGTGATGAGTTGACTGCTCCTTTAGGTTTTAGAAGTGAGAAGGCATGGCGTGTGCCTGAGTTGTGTTTGGAAGAAGGAGAGCAGGTTGGCCCCCCAGTTCCTCCCCCTGTTGCCACGCCTGCACCTAAGGATAGTGAGCTTGACTGGTGCCGTCCTTTCCTGTGTGGAGGCACGGTTGAGATTGATGGCACAAAGTATCCCGTCACCGTACTGCGTGATACGGGTGCACAGCAGTCAGTGTGCCAAAATGTCACTGGTAGGAAGGTGACATCTAGCAAGGCAGTGTTGTGTCGTGGAGTTAATACTGTGGAGGAGTTCGTGACGGGAATGATTTGGCTGGTGGTCGTGTATGGATCCCAACCTATGATGAGGATGAGGTTGCTGAAGAGTCTGGGCCAGTGTTGCAAGACTGTAAATGTTGTTACCCGCTCTCAGGCCCGCCGGGCTGAGAGAGAGCCTGTTACTACCCATGAGGCTGCTAGCAGCCAGTTAGGATTGACTCCAGATGGGAGTAGCAGTGCTGATGTGGTGGAGCCAGTGTTGGGTTCACCATTGAGTTCCAGTGTAGAGGCTGACAGTGACGGCGTGGAGTCACTTGTTAATGCACCGGACTCGGCTTTGGGAGTTGTTGCTGAGAGTGAGGACGGAGTGTTGGATGTAGCTGAGTTGTTTGATGGTTATCCTCACTCTGCAGAGCACTCCGGAGGGAGCACTCGTGCTGAGTCGCTTTCTGGTGTGGATGCTGAGGGCTCTGATGTTCAGCACAGGCCCCAGCATGATAAGTCAGGCAGTCTGTTGGAAGTTGGCGCCCAGGGAGGGGAGACTTCCAGTTCTGCGGGGGAGTTGGAAGTTTCTCCCCCTGTGGAGCATCGTGGAGGCAGGGAGCGAGCTGTTCCCTTGCCTGGTGACTGCCTGGCTGGTGGTGATGATCCTTCTGAGGACTCACCGGATCAAATGGCAAGAGCGGAGCAGCCTGGCCCAGCTCTCCGTCCTCGATGCCTGTGTGGGACGTAGGGTTGCAGCGTCGCCTCAACCCCATGACCCTATAGTCCCCCTTTCTCTGACCCAGCTAGAGCCTGCAGAGCTCATTCGTAGGCAGCAGGAGAACCCGGCGTTGGCCTCCTTCTTTGCCCGAGTAGGTGAGGGAAGTGAGGAGCTGGAGGGCAGGTTTTGCACCAAGGAGTGTTGTGTCGTAGATGGCAGGAGAGTGACGGTGGTGAACTACTGCAAGTAGTTGTGCCGCATAAGCTGCGTGAGGCACTTGTGCTGTTGGCACATGAGGGACCCATGGCTGGACACCTGGGCATCCGAAAGACCGTCGCTCGCCTGCGTCGCAATTTTTGGAGGCCCAGCATGTCTGGAGAAGTAGCCACGATTCTTAAGTGCTGCCACATTTGTCAATTGGTGGGCAAGCCTAATCAGACACCCCCTGTAGTGCCACTCCACCCCATCCCTGCTGTTGATCCTTCCTTCACGAGGGTTTTGATTGATATAGTAGGTCCTCTGCCTACTACCAGGGCTGGTCACAAGTATTTGTTGACCATAATGGATGCTACCACGCGGTACCCTGAAGCAATTCCCCTGAGAAGCACTCAGTCTAAGATGGTGCTGAAGCCTTTGTTAACCTTCTTTACACACTTTGGATTGCCAGCAGAGCTGCAGTCCGATCAGGGGACCAACTTTACTTCAAAGTTGTTTAAAGATACGATGACTGCGTGGGGGATCAAGCATATTGTGTCCAGTGCTTATCATCCGCAGTCTCAGGGAGCCCTGGAGAGACATCATCAAACTCTCAAGACCATGCTCAAGAGTTTCTGCATGGAGAGAGATAAGGATTGGGACGAGGGTGTCCCTTTTGTCTTATTTGCGGTGAGAGAAGCGCCCACTGAGTCCTTGGGTTTCTCACCCAATCAGCTAGTGTTTGGACACCGAGTGCGTGGACCGCTCGACGTAGTTCGGGAGGCTTGGTGTCAGCCGTCGCCTGAGCGCCCTGTCTCACTGCTTAAGAGCCTCATGAGCAGCCGAGAGAGATTAGCCAAGGCATTAGAGGTGGCGCAGGCCCACCTGTGTACGGCCCAGCAGAGTATGAAGGGGTATTATGACTGAAGGACCTAGTATCGGAGTTTTGCCCCTGGAGATGAAGTGTTCGTGCTGTTACCACTTCAGGGCCAGCCGCTTGCTGCCCGCTATAGTGGCCCCTATGTTATAGAGAAGAAGGTAGGTGACTTCAACTACCTGGTGGTCACTCCTGACCGGCGCAAGAGGGCTCAGCTGTGTCACGTTAACATGCTGAAGCCCTATTTTCGTTCTACTAGCCAGAAGGGCTCTTAGTTCTGCCGAACAAGAGGCATCTTCAGTTTTATTTTTCTGCTGGGAGGGAGAGGCTCCAGAAGTTATTGGGCCTAAACCTGTTGTTCCTACAGGGCAGTGGGAACGGAATAGCCTCTATCTCTTGAAAGAGAAGGTTGAACACTTAGGGGATCAGCAAGATGAGTTGCTTCAGCGGCTGAGTAAGTACTCTTCTGTGTTCAGCAGTGTCCGAGCAGGACGAAAAGCCTGTCAAATGGCCCCCATACCGAGTAAGTCCAGGAGTACAATGTCATAGTAAGATATATAAAAGAAGCAGACAACGTTGTAGCAGATTGTCTGTCCCAGGGCCATTCCCTTTAATCAGTTCCATACCTTTAAAAAAAAAAAATTGTAAATGTTTTGTTTCCAATTTTTTTTTCTTTTAAGGGAGGGCGTGTGAGGGGCACTGTCTTAATCTCCTTTAATTTATTATTTCATTATATGCGTAGCCTATGTTCACCCAGTGCGGGTCCCTCGGGCTGTTCTGTTGAGCAAACAACCCGCCTCCCTCTCCCTGCTTCTCGTTGTCTGGCGAGCGAATCAGTACCGGCCAGTCTTCAGTGGAGTTAACACGTACGCTCTGGGCACAGTGTAGAGACAACGTGTAGCTGGACTGTGCGTTAGAAGTACTCATCGGTCTGGGAGTTGTGCCCTTCCTTGAGTAGCTGGCTTGCTACTGAGTAGACCGTGGCTATGTAGGACAACGGGCTTGTTGTCCTGAGGAGTGTGGCCGGTTGGGGCTGCATTTCCTGTCTGGCGTTCGTCCACTCGTGTGGTGGCGGCGTGGGGGAAGGACGCGTTATTGCTTCGTCCTGTTTGTCGTTGTGGTTACCGTGGTCACCAGTGTGTTTTGGTAAGCGGCTGTGTGCCCCCATCATCTGTTCTGTAGTATCAGTAGTATACTGTTTATAGTACCAGCCAGTCTTCAGCTGAGGTAACATGTGCGCTCTAGGCACAGGAAGAGACGTGTTTGCTGGGCTGTGTGTTAATAGGTACTCATTAGTCATCGGTCTGGGAGTTGTGCCCTCCCTTGAGTAGCTGGCTTGCTACTGGTTAGACCGGGGCTGTAGAACAGCAGGTTGTTGTTCTGAGAGAAGCGTGGCAAGTTGGCTACACTTCTCGTGCGTTCGTCCACTCGGGTGTGGCGACGCGGAGGGACGCGTTATTGTTTCGTCCCGTTGTAGCTGTTGGTGGCCGTGGTCACCAGTGTGTTTGGTGGGCGGCTGTGTGCCTCCATCATCTTTTGTGTAGTATCAGTAGTATACTGTATTGTAGTGGTTGTAGCCATGCACGCTAGTGAAAAGCTGAGAAGCTTCGTACTGTCGGCCAGTGGGTGCGTCGTTCTCGTCCGTCAGACTTGTCTGTGACGAGTATCTGGACTCCTTGTATGGCTGTTGTCACTCGTAGGTGGTGTCTGGGCTTGTGTGTACACCACCGGATGTGCTGTACACATCATATGTTGTAGTAGTTGTAGCCTAGGGGAGTCAGTGACAGGTGTTAGAAACCACTTGTCGTAGTAGGATAGTATAGTAATATACTGCGCGTGTTGTCCCAGTTTGTGATTTATCACAGTCTGTGGGCAAGGCGTGTGGAGAGGCATTAATACTTCATAGAGAAGTGGGTGGAATTGTCTTTGTGGGCGTTTTCTCTAGGGGGTATTAAGGCCTCGCCCTGTTACACATAACATCTACCATTTATAAATTCTACTTGGTTGGGCACAGGAGGAGAAGGAGTTGCTAAGGAGATTCCCTTACAGTTGGAGGGAGTTATACACTGTTGGCGACCTTGAAAGAACCTGAGGGTTACGGCTGCTGTGATTTATAGTAGTGGGGACTCTGTGGAGTGTTGTATTCCCTACTGTACTGACCGTAACAAAGTTGGCAAGCCCGCCAGGATAACACTATAGTGAGCTGTAGCAGGTTAACCGCAGCCGTGGCCGTAATATATATATATATATATATATATATATATATATATATATATATATATATATATATATATATATATATATGCTTTATGTTTTGCACTCTATTGTTCCTGCGCACTTTTTTTTTTTTTTCTTCGCTCTCCTGCCCCTTCCCGCGCCCCGCTCGCTTCGGTCACTCAAGCCACTATCGCTACGCTCTCTGCTTGTGACCTGTGTCTGGTCAATTTAATACACCGTGTTTATGCTTTGTAGTGAATATTCTGGACTGTTTTGTTTTTATCAGGTGCCCCTAACCAGCATTATCTGCTTAATTATGGCAAGGGGGTGGGGTTTCCTCTCAGAATTGTGGAATCAATTTTTTTTTTTTGTTTCATCGTAATAACTCCCCTTCTCTGACTGACTGTCTTTAGCGTGTTTTTCACTATCGTAGTATTGCATTTCTTCCTATCTTCTACCACTATTTTCTTGCTAAGTGATCTTCTGGTCTGCTAAGTGTGTGCCTCCCCTCTTTCCAATACATAGCTGCAAATGCAAAACTTTTTTTCTCTCACCCCTATTCTGCACATCCAAAGTGGATATTGTAACATAATGTCCTGAACTGATGTGTTACTTCCAATCAAAGGAGTTGACTTGGAAAAGATAATACACTATAAATTAAGGAAAATACACCCACATTGTTCTGAGCAAAACGGCAAACAGCTGGGTGACTAGAGTAGTATTACAGCATCACTCCTCCCTCATCACTAATTCCTAATCCCTACAGAAAGAAGTATAATACTACACTACACAATTATAAGGCACACACACTACAGACTGTGTCGCACAGACTAATTTTTTTCACATATATCATTGTCACGGGTACGAAGTTGATTACATATTACTCGGTCGCGGAACACTTCTCAGATTTCTGCATAATTTCAAAACTTGAAGCAGGTCCCTACAAATGACTACAAGGGACCACAGCAACTGCTGATTGTGCTGTGATGTCATTCCATCCTTGCCAGACACTCTGTGGCTTCTGAAGCTCATCTGAGAAACAGCTGGGACCATCGCCTCGTACTTTGGCCTCGGCTATAAGCGAACACAGAAGTGAACGCTAAACTATACAGGTAGCACAGCGAATCCAGGAGGGAGATCAATGATAGTTAATCCCCAGGTAATAGAAGTCAATTTCTCCGCCCCTCCACTCCTCCCTGACCTTTCTCTCTCTCTCTCTCTCTCTCTCTCTCTCTCTCTCTCTCTCTCTCTCTCTCTCTCTCTCTCTCTCTCTCTCTCTCGGGAAAAGCCAATGATACATCAAAGAAAAAATATGTTGATGATAAAGGTAGTAAAAATATTTGTTAACAGAATAATTCTCGTATTGAAGATGATGGTGATAATGTTGATAATGCTACTACTACTACTACTACTACTACTACTACTACTACTACTACTACTACTACTACTACTACTACTATTACTATTACTATTACTACTACTACTACTACTACTACTACTACTACTACTACTACTACTACTACTACTACTACTACTACTACCACCACCACTACAACTACTACCTCTCTCTCTCTCTCTCTCTCTCTCTCTCTCTCTCTCTCTCTCTCTCTCTCTCTCTCTCTCTCTCTCTCTCTCTCTCTCTCTCTCTCTCTACATATCTATATATCTATCTATATGGAAAAAAAGGTAATGGTACAACAAGAGGATAAATTGGTAATAAAGGTAGTAATTGACATATTACAGTAACTCTGATTTTGATTATGATGATGATGATATTGATGATGTTGATAATACTCTCTCTCTCTCTCTCTCTCTCTCTCTCTCTCTCTCTCTCTCTCTCTCTCTCTCTCTCTCTCTCTCTCTCTCTCTCTCTCTCTCTCTCTCTCTCTCTCTCTCTCTCTCCTAGTAATGGGTCCATCCGCCACCATGTTTTATGACTTCTTGAAATCCAAATAATTTGCCAGAATATTGTGCTATTTAAGTGCTGTTCTAGCTACATAACTTATATCAGTGTTATTCCTTACCCAGCTCACAATGACCAGATGGATTGATAGATAGATAAAGATGCATAACTGCCTATATTAAGTGATCCAGCCTTATTAATAGCTAACTAGTGAGAGAGAAAGAGAAAGAGAGAGAGAGAGAGAGATTTTATTTGTCAGCATATTTCTTTCATTGTTAAGTTTAAATGTAGAAATGAGGCATATAACAAATTAAGGATGCCAAAACGATTACTTTTATTAAAACCATTTAACACCAATTCAGTAAGGTTTGGTACATTTTTTTTTTTTTTTTTTTTTTTACATTACAAGGGCACTGGCCAAGGGCAAACAAAGTGTTGGAAAAAAAAAATCCCGCTGGTTGCCAGGCCCTGTTAAGATGAAAGTAGAAAGAGAAAAAACAAAAAAATCTAAAAGGAGGGTCCAGTTAACGTAAGAGGTGTCTTGACACTCCTCTTTTGAAAGAGTTTAAGTCATAGGCAGGTGGAAATACAGACACAGGTAGAGAGTTCCAGAGTTTACCAGTGTAGGGAATGAAGGAGTGAAGATACTGGTTAACTCTTGCATTAGGAAGATGGACAGAATAGGGATGAGAAGAAGTAGAGAGTCTTGTGCAGCGAGGCCGCAGGAGGGGGGAAGGCATGCAGTTAGCAAGTTCAGAAGAGCAGACAGCATGAAAACAGCGGTAGAAGACAGATAAAGATGCAACATTGCGGCGGTGACTTAAAGAATCAAGACAGTCAGTTAGAGGAGAAGAGTTGATAAGACGAAAAGCTTTAGATTCCACCTTGTTTAGTAAAGCTGTGTGTGGATCCCCAGACATGAGAGCCATACTCCATACACGGGCGGATAAGGCCCTTGTACAGAGCAAGCAGCTGGGAGGGAGAGAAAAATGGACGAAGACGCCATAGGACACCTAACTTCTTGGAAGCTGATTTAGCAAGAGTAGAGATGTGAAATTTCCAGTTTAGATTTTTAGTGAAGGATAGACCGAGTGTGTTTAATGTAGAGGAGAGGGAAGTTGAGTGTTATTGAAGAAGAGAGGATAGTTGTCTGGAAGGTTATGTCGAGTAGATAGTTGTAGAAATTGAGTTTTGAGGCATTGAACAAAACCAGGTTTTCTCTGCCCCAATCAGAAACAAGTGAAAGATCAGAAGTTAGGCGTCCTATAGCATCTCGCCTTGAGTCATTTAATTGTTGTTGGGTTGGGCGTCTGTTGAACGCTGTTGAATAATGCAGAGTGGTATCATCAGCATAGGAGTGGATAGGGCATTGAGTCAGATTTAGGAGATCATTGATGAATAATAGAAAGAGAGTGGGTGATAGGACAGAACCCTGTGGAACACCACTGTTGATAGTTTTAGGGGAAGAACAGTGACCGTCTACTACAGCAGCAATAGAACGATCGGAAAGGAAACTGGAGATGAAGGTACAGAGAGAAGGATAGAATCCGTAGGAGGGTAGTTTAGAAATTAAAGATTTGTGCCAGACTCTATCGAAGGCTTTCGATATGTCAAGGCCGACAGCAAAGGTTTCACCGAAGTCCCTAAAAGAGGATGACCAAGATTCAGTTAGGAAAGTAAGAAGATCACCAGTAGATCTGCCTTTACGGAAACCATACTGGCAATCAGAGAGAAGGTTGTGAGCTGATAGATGCCTCATTATCTTCCTATTAAGGATAGACTCAAAGGCTTAACCTCACACTCACAAAATATTGTACCCTACAATCAACATCGGGGAAAATTATAGGCATATAACCGTTTTAAATATCATTCATTTATGATATCTTTATAACTTTACACACCTCGAACACACGAAATGTATGTTTGAAATATAATACACAATTGCATTTTATGATAAATCACATATCATGTAAAAAACATTTACATAAAATTGTATTTCAATCCAGTGTGGATGCTGGGTGATATTGACTAATAGACTGGTCAAATCAGATTATTTTATTGATTTCAAAACAATCAGTTCTACATTTTATATTTCTTAATGAGTGACATGATTGATATGCGAAGGTGTTCTTGCATCATAATGTGTACTTGTGAATCGTCTGTGTAGAAAGTATTGAAATATAAAAAAAAGTGCATGTGTGTACAGCGTGTATGAGTGAATGTATACTGTATAATATATATATATATATATATATATATATATATATATATATATATATATATATATATATATATATATATATATATAGTATAAGAGAAAGAAAACGAGTTTATAATATTCTGTCTTAGAAGCGTGGTGAGAACGTGTGTCAGGTACAATAGAACACATGGAATGCGTACAATGGGTGACTGATATGATCATTACAGCAACCCCCTCCCTAGCGACGAAGCGGTAGTGAGAAGCGGACTCGTCGTGTGCAGGCCTTGGACTCGTCAGTAGTGGTGGCGGCGAGGACGGCTGTGGTGTCAGGCTCCAGAAGATAGGCAGGTTTTACCCTGTTTATGGAGACAGCTTCGGTGGAGCCATTCCTGTCCACGTTGACGGTCTTCTGCGTGCGGCGCAGGACACGGT